>NW_025204023.1:5311-9000 GCF_004010195.1 Chiloscyllium plagiosum
CATAACTTGTATCTAATACATACTGCATTCTTGCAACGTATATTGTATCTCTGTCTTATATCCTTTTCATGATACATTTCTGGGCAATGCAGCCCATCAAATGTATGGTTATAGTTTGCTCTATAGTGTTTTAAGTACTTATACAAGACCAGTCAGTTTTCTTTAGAAGATCTGATAATTGATCATTTCCTTGAATCTGAAGTCTTGGAATTTAATTGTAATCTGTAATAATTCAAGAAGCCTGATTAGAATTGAATATCATTTATTGTTGAACTATCAAATTAGAGCCACTACTCATGGTATAGATAGGCGAGCCCCAGCCCAGGACAGACAGAGATTTGCTGGCCCATTCCTGGGTCTGCTTTATGTATTTTTTAAACATGCTCAGAGATGTTGTTATGCACCTCTGGAGCTGGTAGGACTTGAAGGTGAGCCTCCTGGTTCAGAGAAAGAACAATACCGCTGCACCTCAAGAACACACCTGTGCCTGATTTTGTTTTCATTTTTGTAGTGAGTCTGTTAGGTTAGTTTTGTAGACATTTTTAACCAACTTGTTCAGAGATGTTATGACACATATATGGAGCAGATGAGTCTAGAAGCCAGGTCTCCTGGCTGAGAGATAGGGGTACTACCACTGAACCACAAGGGCTCTTTTTGTGTCTGCTTAATGTACTTTCCAATCAACATGTGTAGAGATGTCATTACACACCCCTGGAGCATGTGAACCTAGGATTCATGGCTCAAAGGATGGGACACTATCATCAATCTACACTACCACTGCACCACAAGAGCTCTTTTATGTTTGTTTTGTATCTAGAAGTGTTATCACACTCAGAAAAACTTTGCCACCACCAAATCATCGTCATTTTAATTTTGCTTTTAAACTATTAACCACCAGCACCAGTAAATTATTCACATAGTCTATGAGAATATACATGCAAAGCTCATTGTGGGCAACGTAAGCTATCAAAGTGATGCTTCATCATTTTATTCAATCTGTTCAGGGATGTTATTACACACCACTGGAACATGTGGGTCTTGAACCCAGACCTCTTACCTCAGAGGTAGGAACACTATCGCTGCAGCATAGGAGCCACCTCACAATGGATTAGCAGTTCATTGCCTTAACCTCTTGGCCATCTCATCTCGCTGTGTGTACCTTATTTTTGTATATCTGAAAGTGTTACCCATCACCGAAATCATTGTGACTTTTTAAAAACTTTTGTTGACCACCACCAGTAACCTATGGACACAATTGAATATTTACAAACAAAATCCGTTATGGGCAAACACAAGAGCCACTTACTGGACTCCGGTGATGAGTTCCAACTGGCAGGCCATTGCTTTTTATCAAGGGCACTGTTATGCAATGAGCTCCATGAGGAGATTAATTAGTGATTCCCCGTGTGCCTTAAAGGGATTATCAGACAGTTTTACTAATCATGCCTGTTCACTGTAATTAGCCTTTTGTAATGCCTCTGAGGTAGTTTGAGAGTTAATTAAGCTATAGTCATTGCTTAGCATTATGTAATTCTGAGGCCATTCACTTATTTTGTATATTCTAATTTATGTTCTACTAACTAGTAAGCAAGTGAACGTGACTGCAGCATGGAATATGTTCATGCATTTTAAAGGCAAATCTCACAAGTGCTCAGACCTACCAAAAATAAGATGCTTTTTTTGTAAAACTGTTTTTTACTGAAGAATATTCTGGTGTGTTTCTTTAGAAATTCCTGCAGAATAATTTTTCTAATTCATGTTCTTTCTCCTAATTTTTTGCTTTGTTCTTGAAATCTGATTGTTTTGATACAAGTAAGTCTCTGTTTTTTGACATGGATTATGATTGCAGTGGTTTCTTTTTGATTTTCTTGTGACGTCTTGGCTAATCTTTGTTTTATTCTGTTTACAGTCTGCTTATTGCTGTATTGGTTATCCATTGAGCTATGATATGCTGTTTTATGAAAAAGAAATGTTGTCCAATAGTTGGAAGCAATAATATATATATCAATGTACTAGCATGTGTGTGATAGGCTCACTATCTTATGACTTTTGTGTACCCATGATAAATGAAAGAATTTGTTACTATCGCCATCTGGATATAAATGCTACATTTTGACATAGCAGTGAGGGCTTTTGCCAAGACCACCCTGAAGTCCCAGCTATTGGCAGTACTTAGTGACAGAAGCATACATTCCAAAATGGGTAAAATGTTATTTTGCCTGAATGCTACACTTACCCCAAGTAAATACAAGCAAAAGCAGTCAACCCATTTCATGGATTTGATTCTGACAATATGTCTGCCTGACGTCTGTCCGACACAGGATGAGCATGTTTTTCTGATATCTGTTTGAGCCCGTATTCACTCGTTGGCTCTAAATTTGTATATATCATGGCCTTATCATGTCCAATAATTTTCTGATGTATTCGCACAATTTTTTGGAAGGTTTAATTCTCTGTAGCAGAGCATAACATTTCAAAGACTATCAGTGCTATTATTAAGAATTGTGAGGGAGAACAGCTGCAATGTTTCTGCTTTTGCATACAGTTGTAAATTGCCAACTTTGGGAATGTAGGTTGTTCATTTATTGCCATCAGTTTTTTTCTTCAGTTTGTGATTTTCAAGATTATTGGAACTTTAAATTATTTTAATGCACGTAATAAAGTTGATGTTTATCTTTGAAGTGGAATCAATTTTTTTAAGCTGATGGTCCACATGAGGATCTGAATATTAAGTCTATAAATTGTGCAAAACTTGTGCTTCATAGCTGATGTAATATCAGAATATCCATGTGTGAATAGTACTGCAGCTGTGTTATCATCACTGTTAAATTGTGTAACAGTTCCACTGTGCTATCTCAAAGCAACAAAACCATAAAGGAACAAAACAAATTACAACTTCATCTCCTCCCTGAGTTTTCTTAAATGTTGTTTTGAAGTTGGAACTTTGTTTCCATGTTGATAGTCCTAGTAATAGTCTGTACTTACTGTTATGTAACCAAGTATTTGAATAAATTGCACCAAAACAAAGACCTACTCCAATCTTCTGAGTTACTCTGCAAAATGTGCTTGTTTTTATAACCACCAGTGGACTTACTGCAGCACTTGGGAACTACTTGTAGTGTTTCATACGGTTCCAGATCATTTAATAAGAATTGTACACAGCAGTCAGGATTGAGGTTGTTGCCCAAAGGAACAATCAGCACAGCAATGCAACCAAGATTTTAAACCAAATTTGCTCATCTGTGTTAATTTTACCTCCTATTGTGTTAGCCGGTTCTTCATGATGATAATGATTCACATTCATATATCTTCACAGTCAAGAAAAGAAATAGCTGGCTGGCTAAAACTTTGCTGTAACAAGACTTAAGATGACACTATTATCTGTGGGATTCTAAGTGTGTCAAGTGCAATGTTGATCTTTCTTCTGGAACACTAAGTAAATCCTGAGTCATCAGCAGGTGGTCATTCTTTCAGATTATTTCCATGTGATCCTGAAGTCTGTGTGCAGATCTTGGAAGCCAAACAACTTGACCTATTGTAGAAGCAGAGCATCTATAATGTACTATGTTGTGCAAGCTCCAATGTCATCCTTTTTATAGTAAAATAAATTATATGGTTCTGCTGCAGCTGTTTTATGGAAGTTTTGTACTAACATATAATAAACTCTTCGGGACAGAGAGTTGATGGTT
>NW_025204024.1:0-1531 GCF_004010195.1 Chiloscyllium plagiosum
AGAGTAGAAAGGACAATATTGTGGCTGTGCTATACCCCAAGCATAAGATGGCCATGGTTTGTACCAGAAAACACAGAATCCCCATATCTCTCTCTGCACAGCTACACAATAACTCAAACCATTTGTTTCAACGTCCCATTGATTTAATTCAAAGGTTTTCAGAAAACCCCACCAAGTTCAGTAATATCTTTTAGGGAAGGAAATCTGCTACCCTTCCTTGCTCTGTCTACATGTGACTCCAGATTACACCAATGTGGTTAACTCTTAACTGCCCTCTGCAGTGACCTGGAGAGTCATTCAGTTCAGGGCCAACCAGCAATGGATAACAAATGCCAGCCTTGTCCATGACACCCACATCTATTTAGGAATAAAACAAAAACATCCAAATCAATCAACCTGGCCCTGCTCCTGTAGGATATCTGGAGCTCACTCGAGCTTGTGAAAACGGATGGGTTCTGAATGAGTGAAAATTGGCCTTTGTATTCTCAAATTGAAAAGTATGGTCCTGGATAAAGCACAGCAGGTCAGGCAGCATCTGAGGAACAGGAGAGCCAACATTTCAGGCAACATTTCTGATGAAGGGTTTATGCCCGAAACAATGACTCTCCTGCTCCTCGGATGCTGCCTGACCTGCTGTGCTTTTCCAGCACCACACTCTCGACTCTGATCTCCAGCATCTGCAGTGCTCACTTTCTCTTCTCATTCTTGAAGTCGAAATTAGCTGAAGGAAATCTGTTTCTGTTTTAGCATTTTTCAATAAATAAATGGGAAAAAAAAAATACCAATTTTGTTTGCACTGTCTTTGCTCATAGCTCTCTGCAAGAAAGAAGAAAATTTGAAATTGGAAATTCTCTGGTCGGTCTTTTGTTATTGCTCAATCCCAAGCTACCTTCCTCTCTGTTACTGAGTGCCAGGCAAGTCGATCATGGGCATCTTCAATCGAGATTAACAGACTCAATAATTATACATGGAATGATCTGAGCCTATATATATATACACACACACACCTGATAGACATATGCACATAAACACACATGCTCACTCTCTCACACATGTGCGCATAGACATATGTACACACTCAGATGCACACAAAGCCCACTCACACAATGAACTGCTACTTGTGTTAATTATCAAACATAGGTAGATCTTTAAAGAGGTGAAGGAGATAGAAAGATAGCCTTACATTGGGGTGGGTGGGCTGAAGACAGGGCTCCCAATTGTGACACAAAGGAAGAGTGCTGTGCACATGGGGCAAGAGCACAGTGATAGAGTTCATAAGGGGACTGAGTGTTGTTGGGACAGGTAAGGTTACAGAGGGAGGGAGGGTGTGACACAACAAGGATGAGAATTTTAAATTTGCAGTATTGAGAGATCAGAAGCCAATGAAAGTCAGTGAAGACAGCAGTTGGAGAAGAATGATGAGACTTGGTTTGGGATAGGAAATGGAATCTGGGGAGGGGTCGGGGGGGAGGGCAGCATGTGAATTTCTCCTTAGGAAGGCCAGTAAGGATGTGGTGGATCAAATTCTGTA
>NW_025204024.1:6086-9000 GCF_004010195.1 Chiloscyllium plagiosum
TTCCATTTTCGTGCTGATCTGAGTCGGTGTGAAGATTGCCAATGGCAGCACGCTGCGGGCAGGCAGGCGATACTCAGTGAGCTCCTCCCCCAGGCAGCCCATCCTCATCAGGTTGGCCGGGCTTCGCTGCACCAAGTAGGTCACCTGGGATCTCCTGTCATAACTCTCCTTCCGGGCACCATTCAGCTCACTCACAGTGCACCTGCCAGAGAAGGAACAGGCAGATTCAACAAACCCAGCTTTTTAGATTAGATTAGATACAGTGTGGAAACAGGCCCTTCGGCCCAACAAGTCCACACCGACCCTCCGAAGCGCAACCCACCCAGACCCATTCCCCTACACTTATCCCTTCACCTAACACTCCGGGCAATTTAGCTCGGCCAATTTTTGGGCTGTGGGAGGAAACCCACGCAGACACGGTGAGAATGTGCAAACTCCACACAGAGAGCTGCCTGAGGCGGGAATTGAACCCGGGTCTCTGGCGCTGTGAGGCAGCAGTGCTAACCACTGAGCCAGCTTTCTCTGGAGCCACACAAACAGCTCATCCATATTTTCATCATTAACAAGGAGCCTTTCCCTGTGACTCCCACTCTGTTTCTCCCTCTCTCCCTCTCTGTCTAATTCTCTCACTGTATCCTCTCCCTCTCTTCCAATTTCTCTCTCACTCTTTCTCGGTGTCTCTCTCTGTGTCTGAATGTCGGTGATTGTGACCCTCTCTCTGTGACATTCCTATCTGTCCCTATCTCTCCGTTTCCCCACCCCATCTCCGTTTTTTCTCTCTCTCTCTCCCCACCGCGTCATCTCCCGGTCTCTCGCTATTACTGACCCTTGCTTTTCTCTCTCTCTGTTTCCCTCTGTCTCTGTTTTCTCTATCTGTATTTTCTCTGTGTGTTTTCTATTTCTGATTCTTTTCTCTACCTCTGTTGCCTCTCTCTCTATCTCTGTTTTCTCTGTCTCTTTTTCTCTCCCCGTTTTCTCTCTCTCTCTGTTTTTTCTCTCTCTCTCTGTCCCAGCCTCTGAAGTTGCAGCAAACGCGCTCTCTCAGCGATGAGAGCGGGACGGATCGGCGCAGTTTCGGTGTAAACTCACCGGTGCTCAGGTCGAGTTCTCATGATCTGATCCTCCCATTCAGCAGAGTAAAACTCCCTGCTCTGGCTGTTGCCCTCACACAGGGAGGAGTTCAGAGCAGCAAACGGTGTCAGCTCCATTGCAGCCGGAGCCTGTTCCCAGGGATTGTGCTGATGGATTGAGAGCCGCTCCCTGTCTCTGTCTGTGCGTCTGTGTGTGTGGGGCTGGGCCGGGTTTATATCGGCCCCGGATGGGGGCTATTTTCGGGTCGTGTTATCACCCGGAATCCGCATTTAATCCGGAGCCGGGATCAGTGACAGCTGAGTCCAGGAATGTTGTCAGAGCCTCAGGGACTGGGCAGGGCTGGCTCCAGACTGTCCCCGCATTCTGGATTGTATCACAATCAGTACAGAAGGAGGCCATTCACTCCATCTAACATGGGTCAGCCCTTCTGCTCAATGAGACTCTCAGCTCCGGGAGCTATTCGAAAATATTTTCTCCAGTTCCCTTCGAAAAGCTCGGATTGAATCCGCCTGCCTCCCTCCGCCCCGAGCTTTCACATCAAGACAAAAATGGGAAAAGCAGATTCACGTTCTCATCTGGTTCTCTCTCCTCTCTGACGCTTTCTCCCAAGCAGAAACAGGAGTCCCAGAGAGTGAGTAAACCCCAGTCAGAATAGCAAGGGGAGTGTGACAGAGAAATCTTGAGTGTTTTTGGGAGAGCTTTCTTGGAGCAGCATGTTCTGGAGCTGGGGAACAGGTTATAATAGATCTGATCATTCATAATAAGACAGTATTAGCTGACGACTTCATAGTAAAAGAGCCTCTTGATAATAGTGATCATAACATGAGTGAGTTCCATGTTTAGTTGGAGGGAGAGAAGCATGAGTCTAAGACTAGCGTTTTAAACTTAAAAGAAAGACTCTTATGGGATATAATAAACAGAGTGGGCTAAAGTAAAGTGGAAAATTAACTTAAAGGATAAGTCAAATATACATGCAGTGGCTGACATTTACCGTATCTTTCATAACACTCAGAAAATTAACTTTCAACAGGAAAGAAACAATGTAGGAAAGCGCTGCACTGTCGAGGCTTATTAAGAAAATTACAGACAGTCACATTTAAGAAAATATATATAATGTCTGTTTTCACATGATTTGGTGGCAGGCCTGAAACTGCAAAATATTTTAAAAAACACAAAGTAATGAGGGAGAAATTAAGGCATGACAGAACATTAGCCAGAACTATGAAGACAAATATTAGGGTCCCACTTTTCATTTCTGGTCAGATGCACAGAATTGGGAGAAATCTCAGCTTCATAAAACTGTGCTTTAAAAGTGCCCCCACCTCTTCTCCTCTCCTCACCCACTGAACTTCAAATGTTTGGTCAGGGTGGGTCAGGGGTGCTTGGAGGGCTGAAAGGCTGTATTGGGGCATGCTGGCTGATGCAGGATCTGCCAAAGGGACTGTCAGCTGCTGAGATGGGCTGGGCAGAAAACCTGCCCCAAGACTTATGCACTGGGGTCAAAGGTTAAAAATTAAAATGTAAAATTGAAAACACCCCTCCTGCTCTTACAACCTCACTCTTTACTCATTTTTTTGGAGTTCTTTGAAGGAATAATATGTGCTGTGGGTAAAGGGAAGTGTATAGATGTACTATGCTTCAATTTCCAGAATACATTCAATAAGATTGAACTTAATAACCAACAAGGATCAATCACATTGCTGGGATTGTCCTTTTGGTCCCCTAACAGTCTAAGAGAAATAGAAGAACAGGTATGGAGGCAGATTTCAGGAAGTCTAAAAAATAATAGAGTAGTGATAGTAGGGGATTTCAACTCAGAGTC
>NW_025204025.1:0-386 GCF_004010195.1 Chiloscyllium plagiosum
TAACTGGAAATAGCCACTCCGAAACCACTCAGCATCATGGTCCACACACTCTCTCTCCATTTCTTATGCATCCCCACCCCACCACCCAAAGCCACCAACAGCCACTCTCATGCTGACATGGGTGCACACAGTCTCACTCTCTGTTCCTCACTCATATTCTATTACTCATTAACACACTATCCTTCATTCAGCAACCTTCTATCCTCCCTCTACCCCCCCAGTTGCTCACATGTCCTCCCCCTCGCTTGCTGCCCCCCGCCTCTTGCTCCTGTTCTCCTTATTTGCGCAAGCTCCCGCTCCATCTTTCCCTCCCTCACGCTGCCCACTTCTCTACCATTCCCCCTCTTGTGCTATCCATTCCTTCCTCCCTCCCTTCCTCGCATGCC
>NW_025204025.1:8120-9000 GCF_004010195.1 Chiloscyllium plagiosum
ATCTATCAACTTGGTCACTTCCTCAAATAACTCTATTAAGTTGGTAAGGCACAATCTCCCCTGTACAAAACCATGTTGCCCATCACTGATAAGCCCATTCTTTTCTAAATATAAATACATCCTATCTCTCAGTACCTTCTCCAGCAACTTACCCAACACTGATGTCAGGCTCACTGGTCTGTAGTTACCTGGAATATCCCTACTAGCCTTCTTGTACTGGGGGACAACATAAGCAACCCTCCAATCCTCCGGCACCTCACCTGTGTTTAAGGATGCCACCAAGATATATACATCAGGTTCCCAGCTATTCCTTCTCTCGTATCCCTCAACAAACTGGGATAGATCCCATCCGGTCCTGGGGATTTGTCCACCTTAATAACCTCTAGCCTACCCAACACATCTTCCCTTCTTATGAGAACTTGATCCAGACTAATCAAACTTTTATCTCTAACAGTCAAAGAAAAGTTTCTTAATTTCTTTCTCTGCTGACCTTCATCTATAACTTATATTTTTGGCTATTGATTTGAATTATTTCTTTTCACCTAATCTTGAGTAAAGTAACCTGTTTATGCACCAAAAACAGAAATTGTTCGAAAAGCTCAGCAGTTCTGGTAGCATCTACGGAGAGAAATCAGCATTAATGTTTTGGGACCAATGACCCTTCTTCAGAACTACTTTTGTTTCTGATCTCCAGGATCTGCAATTCTTTTGGTTTTTGACCTCCTTGGTTTGCTATGACACTAATAATTTGACATAAGTGATCCCTTGGCAATGAAATTATGTTGGATTTTGTTTGTATCAGCAGCAAAGAAAATAATTTAAAAACATTGTATGAATCTCGCAGCATAATATTGTTAATCAAATGGGAAATTTTGAAAAT
>NW_025204026.1:0-9001 GCF_004010195.1 Chiloscyllium plagiosum
TCGAACCACATGGGGAAAATAATTGTGGCTCTGTCTTTTTTTTCCTTTTTGCGTTTGGATACTTAAAATCTGTCAGTAACACCAGCACCCGCGTAGTGCATACCGCGCATGTTTGCCGGTGTCAGCAAAGCAGTGTGCATGTCCACCAGTGTCAGCAAACCACTGGGCATGCTCATTGCAGTCCACAGAAAAAGGCGCGCGACCTTTTCTTGATGGACCAATAGAGAGCCCTGGAGGACCGGAAGGAGTCTGGGCCTCCTGCCAATCAGAGTCACCTTACCGTCTGAATGCGGACGTTTGACCATGAGCTTCTCCTGCTCCGGTCTGTGAATGAAGATTAAGCTTCACCCAGTCTGTAAATTGTTTCCTCTGTCCAACTTCTGTGAGTACGGCACTCTGTTTTCTCACCCCTTTTGCCATTTCTTTTTCATTGTGTCGTGCAATTGTTGACTTGCAGCAATCGAAAGGAAAGGGAGTGAATCCGTGAGGGACAGACTCTGGAAACGTTGGTGCAGATGTGTCTCAATTGGCAAAATAGACAGGCAGGAGGCTGGAAGAACACAGCGAACCAGGCAGCTTCAGGAGATGGCGAAGTTGATGTTTCGGGTGTAACCCTTCGGGACTAGGGATGGGTGTTGGGGGAGATGCAGATAAAGGGGGTGCAAAGGGCAGGGGGGTGAAGTGGGGATAGGTGAAGACAGGCTGAGGGTACGATCTGGTTGGTCAGTAGGAAGAAGGAATCTGGTTGGTGGCAGGGAGCAGTGGAAACGAAAGGTCGGTGCTGAGAAGGGAGGTTATTTGAAACTGGATAACTCAATATTGAGTCCTCTGGGTTGAAGGCTGTCCAGGCGGAAGGTGAGGTGGTTTGGTTCGTTGTGGCAATGGAGGTGGCAAAGATGGTCACGTCAGAAAGGGAGTGGGAAGGGGAATTAAAATAGGTGGTGACTGGGAGGTTCAGTCAGCCACTGTGGACCTAGCTGCGATGCTCGGTGAGCTGTTCCCCAAGTTTATACTCGGTCTACCCAATGTAGACAAGACCACAATTGGCAAACATGTGGCAAATGCGCTACCACAATGTGAACTTATAGCCTTTGCTGTGGAAAGAAAAAGCAGAAAGGAGGTGTATTGTTTAAATAGTGATACATTGGGATGTGGAGAAAGTGAGAATTGCAGATGCTGGAGATCAGCATCAAAAAGTGTGGCCCTGGAAACTCTCAGTAGGTCAAGCAGCATCCAAGGAGCAGGAGAGTCGATGTTTCAGGCACGGGCCCTTCATCAGGAATGAGAAAATGGGTTCAGAAATGCGGCTGTCTTCCTGTAGTTAGGGGCTCATTGAATATATTCAAGGCTGAGTTCATCTGATTTTTGAACAACAAAGAAGTGGAAGTTTATAGGGGAAGGCATGATTTATTTAAAACCAGTATAGAACACTTACAGAATCATACAACACAGAAACAGACCCTTCAGTCCAACTGGTCCATGCTCACTATATTCACGAACCTAACAAGTCCTGCCTGCCAGTGTTTGGCCCATGTTCCTCTCAACCGTGCCTGTTCATGTACTTATCCAAATGTCTTTTAAATGTTGTTACTGTACCTACATCCACTATTCCCTCTAGACATTCATGCCACACACAAACCACTCTCTGTGTCCCTCCTGCCTGTTTAAAATCTTTCTCCTCTCGCCATCAAATTTGCTGCCTAATCTTGAAACCCACACCCGACGGAAAGGATACCCTGGCGGTCACCTCATTATGCCCCTCATGATTTTATAAACCTCTATAAGGTCACTTCTCAACCTCCTGTGCTCCAGTGAAAAAAGTCCCAGCCTATCCACCGAGATATTGGTAGATTAATATCCAGTTATGATCTGTTCAATGCAAGTGCAAGCTTGGAAGACCAAATGGCCTACTCCTGCTCCCAATTCTCTCACTCTGTGTCCAGGACAGCAAGAGATCATCAGACGTAGGAGCAGAAATGAGGCCATTCAGCATATCAGGTGTGCTCCACCATTTAATCATGGCTGCTTGGTTTCTCAGCTCCATTCTCCTGCTTTCTCCCCGTAACTCTTGATTCCCCCTTTAAACTCAAACCTATCTAGCTCAGTCCTAAATATCCTCAGTGACCTGGCCTGCACAACCTTCTGTGGCAGTGAGTTTCATAGATTCACCACTCTCTGCCTGAACAGGTTTCTCCTTATCTCTGTTCTCAAAGGTTTTCCCTTCACTTTAAGACTGGGCCCTCGGGTCCTAGTCTCTCCTCCCAATGGAAACCTCTTCCTAATGTCTACTCTGTCCAGGTCATTCAGTATTCTGTATGTTTCAATTAGATTCCCCCTGAGTATGGCCCTGTTAATCAGCATGAACCAGACCTTTCAGGATGTGGTACAGCAGGGATTAGGTTCAGCAAAGTGAGAATGGAGGGATAGTGTGTGGGATGGATATTCTCAGCTTCAAGGGAATAAGAGAGGAAAACAGTTCGCTATAAATTAGAATTTACCTGATGGGCTGAGGACTGGCAGATGGAGTTTAATTTAGAGAAATGTGAGGTTTTGCATTTTGGTCAAGCAATCCAGGCAGGGCTGACACAGTTAAGAGGAGTGTTGCAGAACAAAGAGACCTTGAAAGTGGAGTTTCAGGTGAACAGGTTAGTGAAGGCGGCGTTCGGTATGAGGATGAAGAGGAGCTCCTTTTCCCGTTGAGTAGTGAATCTATGGAATTCTTTGCCAAAGAAAGCAGTAGAGGCAGCTTCATTAAGTATAGTCAAGACACAGTTGGATGGGTTTTTGCATGGTCGGGGAATTAAGGGATTACTTGTGACAGGCAGGGAGGAGGAGCTGAGACAATGGATCGATCAGCCACGATAATAACGAATGGTGGAGCAAATTGGACGGGTCAAATAGCCTACTCCTGCTTCTATTACTATGAAACTATAACCCTGCATTTCCCATGGCTAACCCACCTAACCTGCACATCCCTGGACACTCTGGGCAATTTAGCATGGCCAATCCAAGCTGAAAATGTGTTGCTGGAAAAGCGCAGCAGGTCAGGCAGCATCCAGGGAACAGGAGAATCAACGTTTCGGGCATAAGCCCTTCTTCAGGAAGGGCTTATGATTCATGAAGAAGGGCTTAAGCCCAAAATGTCGATTCTCCTGTTCCCTGGATGCTGCCTGACCTGCTGCGCTTTTCCAGCCACACATTTTCAGCTCTGATCTCCAGCATCTGCAGACCTCACTTTCTCCATGGCCAATCCAAATAAAGGCCGGTGAGCAATGTAGTGATGTGGGAAATTAACATCAGAGGATAATAGAAAGGGACAAGGAGAGTAAATATATCAGCAATCAAAATTGGATTCTAAGGATCACAAAAATTGAAACTAAAAACAGTGTGTCTGAATGTGTGCTGCATTGTAACAAAAGCGAATGAATTGACTGCACACATTGAAGAGAATAATTATGGTCTGAGACTCCTTACAGAGACATGGCTTCAGGAGGACAAGGATTGGATCCTGAATATCAAGGGGGTAGTCAAATAGGTAAAGGTAGAGGGTTGGCACTGCTAATCAAAGCACTGATCACAGGGTAGTCTGGTGTCAGCTCGGATTTCAGGTCCTGATTTCTCTGTCCCCTGCTGATCTCCCTGTTCCCACAGAGTATGATGTCGGTCTGTTCTCAGCTCTGCTGGATTTCTGCTGAAGCTTTTACGCCTCTTTACAGCTTCCAGAACAATAAAACGTTCAGTCAATTGAAAGCCTACCCACAATCTCCCAGCCTGTCAACCATCCAGACACATAGTGTAGCCATAGCAGGGAATCAAAGAATAAAAATGAAACAAAATTAGAATAAAATAAATGCTTAATGTTTGTTCATTAGTAAGTAAACAGGGGTCTCCCAGGATTTTGATGTCTTCTACATGAGGAATTCTGTCTCCCTTAGATGTAACTGTTCGTACTGTTGGGGCAAAGTAACTTGTGTGCCAAATCATTTAAAGTAAAGTAGTCAGGAGAGGAGACCTTGAGCAATTAACTAGCTTTATTCATTGCCATTGGGAAGACCTATTTGGAATACGTTGCACTTTGTGTTGAACAATGTAATACAGAATGTTACAAGTTTTATGGTAAAACACAAGCCTACTGTCGATTAATTATGCAACGGAGGGGCAGTTATAAGGTTCACATTTCTTAATGTCTGCCAAACTGAATGTTATCTTCTACTGCAGGTTTAGTTCAGCTCGAATTACCGATAAGGGACAGAGAGAACCAATCCATCATTCTATGAAGCAGCACAGTTAAATGGCCCGAGGAGCAGAGACAGCCTGCAGCTGCAAGGTCAGGCTATCAAAACAGAATTCCTTAGCCAGGGCTCAGACAGCATTATGTTAACAGGCTACATTTTACTGCAAACATTGCTTTGTGACAAAATGACTTCCACGCAGTTTTGTGGCAATTTTGGTCAAATTCTCCCACAATCCCTCCTTTTTTTTATTAAAAAGAAGAGATTGGGGTTGTCAGCAAAAAGAGAATTATACCCAGAGCCAGGGGGTTTTCAGGGGGTGGTGGTTGGAGATCAGACAGATAGTCCTCTGGTTCAGTAAGGACAGGGGCAGAAGGCTCCAGGGGTTGGGAAACATCATCAGGAAGGGGGAAATCTCGGCATCTGGGAGATTGCTGGAGAGGAGGGCCACAACAGTGAACTGAGCCGTCCACAGGATTGTCTGCGGGGTGACTTTGATTTTCAGTCGAGGAGTTCCAAAGGCAGGGGAAAAGAAAGCTGCAAGTCTGTCAAATTCTATAAGGGCTCGCTTGGTACCAGTTTGGGATGGATGGGGATATGGGCACATACCCAGCAGCTAGATTGGTTGACCTTCTGTGTAGAAAGAAAAGTATTAAACTGTAGTTCCCGTTTACTAGAGGTTATCAGGTCCAATCAAACTTGGTTCATGAAAGAAAGGTAAGAAAGAATGCAGTGAAAGGCAGAATGATCAGGCTGAGCCATTCACGGATGAAGGCTGAAGATCTGTCTCTGACGGGGTCTTCTGTGTCCCTCCAGGAGGTGGCGCTCTTTTGCATTGTGTTGTGAGTGTCCATGCGGCCTCCCTTGACCTTGACTGCTGACCGGGTGACCAGCAGGACTAGGAATGGGCCCTTCCATCTCGCCTCCAATATGCCCAGTACTAATTCTTAGGCTTGGTGTACCTGTGAATGCAAACTTTGAAGAGTTTTGGTTAACTGATGCAAATATTTCCCACTTGTCCAACATTAGAGTGTCAGCTGTTTCAGTCATTGGGATGGTTTTGATTCATCTACTAAATACATCTACTCTTATTAGACAATATTTATAACAACATACGCAACGTAATTCTATCAGAGCAAGTTGTAGACAGGTAAAAAGCCCCACTAGGCAAGGAAGTAGTCAACAAATACAGGGCAGCCCTCTTACAGCATGCATATTGTTTATTTACAAATTAAACACTCTTCAGCTCTTTTCCTCGCTGCTTTCTGAAAATCTGGGTGCCACTAAGTTTGTAACAGAGTATTATCCATTCCCTCCCTGCCCAAGTGTGTACAATATTGCATATAATCAAATGAAATAGGCAGCAGCAAAGAAGGAACACAAACCAGTCCATCAGGGGTCACCCACATTTTGGTTTGGGTGTGGAGGGAGTACCGAGAAGCAGGAGAATTGACGTTTTGGGCATAAGCCCTTCTTCAGGCCCGAAACGTCGATTCTCCTGCTCTTGGGATGCTGCCTGGCCTGCTGTGTTTCTCCAGCACCACATTTTTCAACTCTGGTCTCCAGCATCTGCAGTCCTCACTTTCTCCTCGGTGTCGGCACTGAGTCAGTCTCTCCCTGTCTGTCTCTCTCTATGCCTGCCGATGTGCCTCTCTCTTTTTGTGCTTGTCTGCGTCTCTCTGTCTCTCTCTCTCTCTCTCTCTCTCTCTCTGCCTGCGCCCCTCTTTCTCTCCCTGCCTGCGCATCTCTCTCTCTCTGCCTGCCTGTTCCTCTCTCTCTGCCTACATATCTCTCTCTGCAATATTTTCCAACTTTCTTCGAATTTCAGTTTGTCAGTTTTTGTTTATTCCTTCCTTCCAAGGGTAATGAGGCACTCACATTCCAGAACAGTCCAAGTTTGGGAGTTGAGCCTCATAAATCCTGGCTGTGACACATAGCTGCCCAACCAAGTGTGCAAACTCTAAATACCTGTCAGCTGTTCCATTTGCAAATCGAACACTGTTTTCAAGGCAAGTTGTTAGTGTCTCTGCTTTAGTCCACAACCCAGGGGAAATACAACAGAGTCTTTAATAGTTGCCCACTGCATCCTGTATGCCAAATTTATTCAAGTCTGGACGTCCTGAAGCAAGCAATTATACTTATTGCAGAATTTTACTAGCCAATTAAAACTAATGTTGGGCACTTGAATGGATCGGCGGCATTTTGAAGCCTGCCGCAGACCTCAGTGTGGGTCCAGGTCTTATCAAAGAGGGTTTCACCGGCCATAACCCTGGGGCAAGCAAATTCTTTATTACTCATTTTTTAAAGCATAAGCTGCTCTTAGCAGCATTACGTCAGGACACTCTCACTAGTATCTTGTGGCTGAGTAGTGAGAATTGTGTCACCATTTTTGTCCCTGGCCAGCTTTCCTTTTTATTTGGACACAACAAAGCAGCAACCACCCTCTATATTTCATCTCTCAAAGGGTATCAGCCAGTGACCTGGCAGGACCAGGGTATCTCCTGGCTGACTCGCCAACTGTGGGGGATGGAAATAAAATCCCATGCAAAGAAAGAATTTGTTTATCAGGGAGCAGTACAGCTGCAAGGCCAACCGTCTCTGCTGAGCCTGGGAAACATAAGCTTTAGCAAGCAGGCACTAAGATGAGATTCAAAATGATTTCCAGGCTTTAATATGTGAAAAAATGGCTGACCCAAATCGAACAATTCTCCCACATCACCAAAAGGAATAAAACAATGAAAATGCAACAAAGTTAGAAATAAATAGACGATCGAGCGTAATGTTTGTTCATTAGGAAGTAAACAAGAAATAGGGGTCTCCCAGGATTCTTATCATGCTCTACTTGAAGAATTCTCTCTCACTTACATCTGACTATTAGTACCCAGCTAAGATTTACTACAATATTTAGACCAATAGAAATAAAGCATCTGTTATCAAATAGACATAAAGGCATCCAACACTGATGTAGACTTTTCTCTCTCTCATGCACATACGCGCACACATAAGTCCATGGGAGTAAATGTGTATTTGCAGAATTATATTTGCAGAGTTAAAAATCACGCACACCATGTTATAGTCCAACAGGTTTAATTGGAAGCACTAGCTTTCGGAGTGCAGTTCTTTCATCAGGTGTTTATGGAGTCTCAGAATGTAAGACACAGAATTTATAGCAACAGTTTACAATGTGATGTAACTGAAATTATATATTGAATAAGACCTGGATTTGTTAATTCTCTCATCTGTTAGAATGACCATGTTGGTTTCCGTTCTTTCATATGTAAATCACAATGTTTTTTAAAAGTTAAATTCTCATGTGAACTTTAGCAATTGGTGTCGTGTCAGCCCAGATAATGTATTGAAGTTGTGAGCTCCCCTGTGTGAGACTGTCTGTGCCACAATGGTTAAACTGATTTACAGAATCTTACATGGATTCATGCAGTTTTGAGTAAAGATGTAATTCTGCAAGTACAAATTCACCCAACAAACTTGTGCGTGTGTGGGGAGGTATATTTGCAGATACATTCTACTTTGTTTAAAAAATGCGCAATCTGCAGGCAGTCCAATACATATAATAGTTTGTAAATTCCACTTTGGGAAATAGAACTTGTCTGACTCAAGATTGGGATACAGGCAGACTCTGACCTCACACCTTTAATGCATTGTCTGAGCTGAGATGTCACCTTTTGCTATAAAACCTTGTTATCTGGAGAAGAGGACATACAAGAAGTTCTGGGGTTTACATTGTAATGATATCTGCAACCCATTCTAAAAGGTGAAAGACTTAACAATCCAGGTTTGTTCAATATACCATTTCAGTGGCAGGATGCCTTAATGTTTTGCTATAAATTCCGTGTTTTATGATCTTATCCTCCACAACCACCTGATGAAGAGGCAGCACTCCAAACGTTACTGCTTCCAAAGAAGCCTGTTGGACTACAACCTGGAGTTGAGATTTAAACTTTGTCCAGATTAAAGTGGATTGGCCATGCTAAATTACCCATAGTGCCCAGGGAGTGCAGGTTAGGGTGGATTGGCTATGCTAAATTACCCATAGTGCCCAGGGAGTGCAGGTTAGGGTGGGTTGGCCATGCTAAATTACCCATAGTGCCCAGGGAGTGCAGGTTAGGGTGGGTTGGCCATGCTAAATTATGCATAATGTCCAGCGATATGCAGCTAAGATGCGTTACTCAGGGTTAACTGTAGAACAGTGGGGGTAGGGGAATGGATGTGGGTGCGTTACCCTTGGGAGGGTCGGTGTGGACACGTCGGACCGAGTGGCCTGCTTCCCACACTGTGGGGATTCTGTAAAGTGATGGGGTGTTGTCCTCCCCTTGTGCTGCCGGGCACCGCATGCGCAGTGCGTGGGCCGCTCTCGGTCTCCTCCCGCCTCCTTTACCGTCATTTTGCTCCGCTTTTCGCCCCGCCCCTCGCTCCATTATTGACGTCACAACGCGGAAGTGGCCCTGTCAGTTTCATAATGAATCCCCCTCCCTCTGGGCAGCTCTTCATCCTGGGAGGGAGACAGAGATGGCAGGAGGGGAAATTGGTCACTTGTAGCAACTGGAGTGAATCCAGGGAGGGAGCAGACTCCGCAAATTCAGGTATGTGTCTTAGTTACCCGGGCGAGGTGGAAGAGAAGGATCGACGTTGGGAAGGCGGAGGGTAGATGGCTTTTCTGTTTTTATTTTTAAGATGCACCCGATTCCCACCAGTAACTGCAGCAGGTACAAGTACATCACATGCAATATTCCTCATTGCAGCTGCACTCC
>NW_025204027.1:0-2808 GCF_004010195.1 Chiloscyllium plagiosum
TACCTCAGAAAGCGCTCCCTCAGTACCTCAGAAAACTCAATGAATGCCTCTGAAAGTTCTCACTCAATACCTCAGAAATTGCTCCCTCAATACCTCAGATATTTCTCCCTCAATACCTCAGAAAGTGCTCCCTCAATACGTCAGATCGTTCTCCCTCAATATCTCAGATAGTTCTCCATTAATACCTCAGAAAGTGCTCCCTCAAAACCTCAGAATGTGCTCCCACAATACCTTAGAATGTGCTCCCTCAATAGCTCAGATATTACTCCCTCAGTACATCAAATAATGTGCTCTCAATTCCTCAGATAGTGCTCCCTCAGTCTCTCAGATAGTTCTCCCTCAATGCCTCAGATAGTGCTTCCTCAGTACATCAGATAGTGCTCACTCAATAACTCAGAAAGTACTCCCTCAACACCTCAGAAAGTGCTCCCTCAATATCTCAAAAGTGCTCTCTCAGTACCTCAGATAGTGCTCCCTCAATACCTCAGAAAGTGCTCCCTTAGTACCTCAGTTAGTACTTCCTCAATACCTCAGATAGTGCTCCCTCAGTACCTCAGATAGTGCTTCCTCAAAACCCAGAAAGTGCTCCCTCAATACCTCAGTTAGTACTCCCCCAAAACCTCAGATAGTGCAACCTCAGTAACTCAGAAAGTTTTCCCTCAGTACCTCAGAAAGTGCTCCCTCAATACCTCAGATAGTGCTTCCTCATTACATCAGATAATACTCCCTCAATACCTCAGATATTGCTCCCTCAGTACCTCAGAAAGTGTTCCCACAGTAGCTTAGAAAGTGCTCCCTCAATACCTCAGAATGTGCTCCCACAATACCTTAGAATGTGCTCCCCCAATAGCTCAGATATTTCTACCTCAGTACATCAGATAATGTGCTCTCAATTACTCAGATAGTTCTCCCTCAATACCTCAGATAGTGCTCCCTCAGTACCTCAGACAGAGCTCCCTCAATAGCTCATTAAGTGCTCCCTCAGTACCTCAGACAGTGCTCCCTCAATAGCTCAGGAAGTGCTCTCTCAATGCCTCTGAAAGTGCTCCCTCAATACCTCAGATATTGCTCCCTCAATACCTCGGATATTTCTCCCTCAATACGTCAGAAAGTGCTCCCTCAATACGTCAGATCGTTCTCCCTCAATATCTCAGATATTTCTCCCTCAATACTTCAGAATGTGCTCCCTCAATACCTCAGAATGTGCTCCCTCAATAGAACAGATATTTCTCCCTCAGTACCTCAGATAATGGTCTCTCAATTCCTCAGATAGTTCTCCCTCAATACCTCAGACAGTGCTCCCTCAGTACCTCAGACAGTGCTCCCTCAATACCTCAGATAGTGCTTCCTCAGCATCTCAGACAGTGCTCCCTCAGTACCTCAGACAGTGCTCCCTCAATACCTCAGATAGTGCTTCCTCAGCACCTCAGATAGTGCTTCCTCAGTACCTCACATAGTTCTCCCTGAGTTCCTCAGATAGCACTCCCTTAATACCTCAGAAAGTGCTCCCTCAATACTTCAGATAGTGCTCACTCGATAACTCAGAAAGTGCTCCCTCAACACCTCAGAAAGCGCTCCCTCAATATCTCAAAAAGTGCTCTCTCAGTATTTCCGATAGCGCTCCCTCAATACCTCAGAAAGTGCTCCCTTGGTACCTCAGTTAGTACTCCCTCAATACCTCAGATAGTGCTCCCTCAGTACCTCAAATAGTGCTTCCTCAAAACCCAGAAAGTGCTCCATCAATACCTCAGATAGTGCACACTCAGTAACTCAGAAAGTGCACCCTCAGTAGCTCAGAAAGTGCTCCCTCAATACCTCAGATTGTGCTACCTCATTACATCAGATAGTACTCCCTCAATACCTCAGATAGTGCTCCCTCAGTACCTCAGAAAGTGCTCCCACAGTACCTCAGAAAGTGCTCCCTCAATGCCTCTAAAAGTGCTCCCTCAATACCTCAGATATTTCTCCCCCAATGCCTCAGGAATTGCTCCTTCAATACGCCAGATCGTTCTCACTCAATATCTCAGATAGTTCTCCCTCAATACCTCAGAACGTGCTCCCTCAATACTTCAGAATGTGCTCCCACAATACCTTAGAATGTGCTCCCTCAACAGCTCAGATATTTCTCCCTCAGCACATCAGATAATGTGCCCTCAATTCCTCAGATAGTTCTCCCTCAATACCTCAGATAGTGCTCCCTCAGTACCTCAGACAGTACTCTCTCAATAGCTCAGAAAGTGCTCCCTCAGTACCTCAGACAGTGCTCCATCAATAGCTCAGAAAGTGCTCTCTCATGTACCTCAGAAAGTACTCCCTCAGTACCATCGAAAGTGTTCCTTGAGTACATCAGAAAGTGCTCCCTCAATAGCTCAGAAAGCGCTTACTCAATACCTCAGATTGTTCTCCCTCAGTACCTCAGAAGATGCTCCCTCAATATCTCAAAATGTGCTCCCTCAGTACCTCAGATAGTGCTCCCTCAATACCTCAGAAAGTGCTCCCTCAGTACCTCAGGAAGTGCTCTCTCAATGCCTCTGAAAGTGCTCCCTCAATACCTCAGATATTGCTTCCACAGTACAACAGATAGTGCTTTCTCAGTACCTCAGATAGTTCCATCCACCTGGACACCCCGTGCTGGCCTCCTACCTGCCCTCGATCTGTTCATATTCAACTGCCGCCGCGATATTAACCGCCACCTGAACTCCCCCACCCCTCTCACCCACTCCAACCTCTCACCTTCGGAACGCGCAGCCCTCCACTCCCTCCGTTGCAACCCCAACCTCACTATCAAACCAGCAGACAAGGGAGGCG
>NW_025204027.1:3132-6579 GCF_004010195.1 Chiloscyllium plagiosum
CTCCCTCAATACCTCAGATAGTGCTCCCTCAGTACCTCAGACAGTACTCTCTCAATAGCTCAGAAAGTGCTCCCTCAGTACCTCAGACAGTGCTCCCTCCATAGCTCAGAAAGTGCTCTCTCATGTACCTCAGAAAGTACTCCCTCAGTACCATCGAAAGTATTCCCTGAGAACATCAGAAAATGCTCCCTCAATAGCTCAGAAAGTGATTCCTCAATTCCTCAGATTGTTCTCCCTCAGACATTTCTCCCTCCATACCTCAGAAAATGCTCCCTCAATACATCAGATCTTTCTCCCTCAATATCTCAGATAGTGCTCCCTCAATACCTCAGAAAGTGCTCCCTCAGTACGTCAGGAATTGCTCTCTCAATGCCTCTGAAAGTGCCCCCTCCAATACCTCAGATATTGCTTCCACAGTACTACAGATAGTGCTTTCTCAGTAGCTCAGATAGTTCTACCTCAGTTCCTCAGATTGTACTCCCTTAATACCTCAGAGAGTGCTCCCTCAATACCTTAGAATGTGCTCCCTCAATATTCAGGTACTGCTCCCTCAGTACCTCAGATAGTTCTCCCTCAGTACCTCAGATAGTGTTTCCACAGTACATCTGATAGTGCTCCCAAAATAACTCAGATAGTGCTCCCTCAGTACCTCAGATAGTTCTCCCTCAATGCCTCAGATACTGCCTCCTCAGTACATCAGATAGTGCTCCCTCAATAACTCAGATAGTACTCCCTTAAGACCTCAGAAAGTGCTCCCTCAATACCTCAGAACATACTCCCTCAATATATCAAAAAGTGCTCTCTCAGTACCTCATATAGTGCTCCCTCAATACCTCAGAAAGTGCTCCCTCAGTACCTCAGAAAGTGCACCCACAATACCTCAGAGAGTGCTTCCTGAAAACCCAGATAGTGCTCCCTCAATACCTCAGATAGTGCTCCCTAAGTACCTCAGAAAGTGCTCCCTCAGTACCTCAGAAAGTGCTCTCTCAATGCCTCAGAAAGTGCTCCCTCAATACCTCAGATAGTGCTCCCTCAATACCTCAGATATTTCTCCCTCAATACCTCAGAAAGTGCTCCCTCAATACGTCAGATCGTTCTCCTTCAATATCTCAGATAGTTCTCCCTCAATATCTCAGAAAGTGCTCCCTCAATACCTCAGAATGTGCTCCCACAATACCGTAGAATGTGCTCCCACAATAGCTCAGATATTTCTCCCTCAGTACATCTGATAATGTGCTCTCAATTCCTCAGATAGTTCTCCCTCAATACCTCCAATAGTTCTCCCTCACTATCTCAGACAGTGCTCCCTCAATAGGTCAGAAAGTGCTCTCTCATGCTCCTCAGAAATTACTCCCTCAGTACCATCGAACGTGTTCCCTGAGTACCTCAGAAAGTGCTCCCTCAATAGCTCAGAAAGTGCTTCCTCAATACCTCAGATAGTTCTCCCTCAGTACCTCAGAAGATGCTCCCTCAAAATATCAAAAATGTTCTCCCTCAGTACCTCAGATAGTGCTCCCTCAATACCTCAGAAAGTGCTCCCTCAGTACCTCAGATAGTGCTCCCTCAATACCTAAGAAAGTGCTCCCTCAGTACCTCAGATAGTGCTCCTTCAGTACCTCAGAAAGTGCTCACTCAGTACCTCAGATAGTGATACCTCAATAACTCAGATTCTGCTCCCTGAATACCACAGATAGTTCTTCCTCAGTACCTCAGAAAGTGTTCCCTCAATAATCAGATAGTGCTCCCTCAAAGCCTCTGATAGTGCTTCCTCAGTACCTCAGATACTGCTCTCTCAATACCTCTGAAAGTGCTCCCTCAGTACTTCAGAAAGTGCTCCCTCAATACCTCAGGTAGTGCTTCCTCAGAACATCAGATAGTGCTCCCTCAGTACCTCAGATAATGCTTCCTCAGTACATCAGATGGTGCTCCCTCAATAACTCAGGTAGTGCTCCCTCAGTACCTCAGATAGTGCTCCCTCAGTACCTCAGATAGATCTGCCTCAGTACCTCAGATAGTACTCTCTTAATACCTCGGAAAGTGCTCCCTCAATACCTCAGATAGTGCTCCCCTAGTACCTCAGAACGTGCTTCCTCAATATCTCAAAATGTGCTCCCTCAGTACCTCAGATAGTGATCACTCAATACCTCAGAATGTGCTCCCTCAATACCTAAGACAGTGCTTCCTCAAACCCAGAAAGTGCTCCCTCAAGACCTCACTCAGTACTCCCTCAATACCTCAGATAGTGCTTCCTCATTACATCAGATAGTATTCCCTCAATACCTCAGATAGTGCTCCCTCAGTACCTCAGAAAGTGCTCCCTCAGTACCTCAGATATTGCTCCCTCAATACCTCAGATAGTGCTTCCTCAATGCCTCAGATAGTGCTTCCTGAGTACCTCAGATAGTGCTCCCTCAATACGTCAGAAAGTGCTCCTTCAGTACCTCAGAAAGTGTTTCCTCAATACCTCAAATAGTGCTCCCACAGTACCTCGGTTAGATCTCCCTCAGTACCTCAGATAGTGTTTCCTCAGTACATCAAGTAGTGCTCCCTCAATAACTCAGAAAGTGCTTCCTCAGTACGTCAGATAGTACTCCCTCAATAACTGAGATAGTGATTCCTCAGTTCATCAGATAGTGCACCCTCAATAACTCAAATAGTACTCCCACAGTACCTCCGATATATCTCCCTCAGTACCTCAGATAGTGTTTCCTCAGTACATCAAAAAGTGCTCCCTCAATAAGTCAGATAGTGATTCCTCAGTACGTCAGATAGTACTCCCTCAATACCTCAGAAAGTGCCCGCTCAATACCTCAGATAGTGCTCCCTCAGTACCTCAGAAAATGCTCCCTCAATATCTCAAAAAGTGCTCCCTCAGCACCTCAGATAGTACTTCCTCAGTACCTCACATATTTCTCCCGGAGTTCCTCAGATAGTACTCCCTTAATACCTCAGAAAGTGCTCCCTTAATACCTCAGAAAGTGCTCCCTCAATACCTCAGATAGTGCTCCCTCAGTACCTCAGAAAGTGCGCCCACAATACCTCAGATGGTGCTTCCTCAAAACCCTGAAAGTTCTCCCTCAATACCTCAGTGACCACTCCCTCAATACCTCAGATAATGCTCCCTCAGTACCTCAGAAAGTGCAGCACTCCCTCCGTACAGACCGTCTGGCAGTGCGGCACTCCCTCAGTATTGACCCTCTGACAGTGTGGTGCTACCTCAGTACTGACCCATCTGACAGTGCAGCACTCCCTCAGTACTGACCCTCTGACAGTGCTGCACTCCCTCAGTACTGACCCATCTGACAGTGCAGCACTCCCTCAATACTGACCCTCTAACAGTGCAGCACTCCCTCAGTACTGACCCTCTGACAGTGCAGCACTCCCTCAGTACTGACCCTCTGACAGTGCAGCATTCCCTCAGTAGTGACCCTCTGACAGTGCAGCACT
>NW_025204027.1:6875-9002 GCF_004010195.1 Chiloscyllium plagiosum
ACAGTGCATCACTCCATCGGTACTGACCCTCCGATAACGTGGAATTTTCTCAGTACTCACCCTCCGACAGAGCAGAACTCCCTCAGTACTGACCCTCTGAAACAACACTCCCTCAGAACTGACACACTGACCGTGTAGCACTCCCTCAGAATGACCCTTTGAGTGTGCATCACTCTCTCAGTACTGACCCTCTGGCAATGCAGCAATCACTCAGTACTGAGTGTCCGACACATAGCATGGCACTCCCTCAGTACTGACACCTCACAGCGTGGTGATCCCTCAGTACGAACCCCATCACAGTGCGGTGATCCCTCAGTCGTAACCTTCTCTCAGTACTGACCCTCTGATGGTGCAGTACTCTCAGAGTACAGAGCCTCAGACAGTGCGGCATTCCCTCTGGAATGAACGTCTGACAATGTGGTGCTCCCTCAGGACTGACCCTTTGACAGTACAGTACTCCTCAGAAATGGCTGTCTGGTAATACAGTAGTTCCTCACTACGGACGGTCCGTACAGCGCAGTGATCCCTCAGTACTGACCCTCTGACAGTATGGAACTCCCTCAGTACTGACGCTCACACAGTGCAGAACTTCCTCAGTACTGACCCTCTGATGGTGCAGTGCTCTCAGAGTACAGAGCCTCAGACAGTGCGGCATTCCCTCTGGACTAAACCTCTGACAGTGTAGTGCTCCCTCAGTACTGACCATTTGACAGTGTAGTACTCCTCAGAAATGGCTGTCTGGTAATGCAGCAGTCCCTCACTTCTGACTGTCCGACAGTGCAGTGATCCCTCAGTACAGACCGTCTGGCAGTGCGGCAGTCCCTCAGTCCTGACCCTCTGACAGTGCAGTGATCCCTCAGTACTGAACCTCTGACAGTGCGGCACTCCCTCAGTACTGACGCTCACACAGTGCAGAACTTCCTCAGTACTGACCATGTGACAGAGTGGCACTGCCCCCATACCGACCGTATGACAGTGCGGTACACCCGCAGTACTGACCCTCTGGCAGTGCAGCACTCCCTCAGTACTGATCCTCTGACAGTGCGGCACTCCCTCAGTACTGACCCTCTGGCAGTGCAGCTCTTTGACAGTGCAGTGATCCTTTAGTTCTGAAATTGTGACAGTGTAGCGCTCGCTCAGTACTAACCTCAGTGAATGCACCGCTCCCTCAGTACTGACTCTATGACAGTGCAGCACTCCCTCAGTACTGATCTTCTGACAGTGCAGCACTCCCGCAGTACTGATCTTCTGACACTGCAGCACTCACTCAGTACTGACCCTCTAACAGTGCAGCATACCCGCAGAACTGACCCTATGACCATGCAGCTCTTTGACAGTGCAGCGATCCTTTAGTTCTGACAATCTAACAGTGTAGCGCTCCCTTAGTACTGACCCTCTGAGAATGCACCGCTCCCTCAGTACAGACCCTCTGACAGTGCAGCACTCACTCAGTACTGACCCTCTGACGGTGCAGCACTCCCTCAGTACTCACCCTCTGACAGTGCGGCACTCCCTCAGTACTGACCAACTCACAGTGCAGCACTTCCTCACTACTCACCCTCTGACAGTGCGGCACTCCCTCAGAACTGACCCTCTCACAGTGCAGCACTTCCTCAGTACTGACCCTCGGACAGTGCAGCATTCCCGCAGAACTGACCCGATGACAGTGCAGCATTCCCTCAGTACTGACCCTCTGACAGTGCAACACTCCCTCATTACTGACCCTCTGACAGTGCAGCACTCCCACATTACTGACCATCTGACTGTGCAGCACTCCCTCAGGACTAACCCTCGGACATTACTGCACTCCCTCAGTACTGACCCTCTGACAGTGCAGCACTCCCTCAGTACTGACCCTCTCATAGTGCAGCACTCCCTCAGTTCTGACCATCTGGCAGTGCAGCACTTCCTCAGTACTGACCCTCTGGCAGTGCAGCATTCCCACAGTACTGACCCTCTGACAGTGCAGCATTCCCTCAGTACTGACCCTCTGACAGTGCAACACCTCCTCATTACTGACCATCGGACAATGCAGCACTCCCTCAGTACGGACCCACTGACAGTGCAGCACTTCCTCAGTCCTGACCATCTAAGAGTGCAGCGTTACCTCAGTACTCACCCTCTGAC
>NW_025204028.1:0-7377 GCF_004010195.1 Chiloscyllium plagiosum
TCTGTGTGGAGTTTTCATATTCTCCCTGTGTCTACGTGGGTTTCCTTCGGGTGCTCCGGTTTCCTCCCACACTCCAAAGATGTGCAGGTTCAGTGAAATGGCCATAGCGCTCAGGGAGGTGCAAGCTAGGTGGATTGACCAAGATAAATTACCCATTGTGTTCAGGGAGGTGTAGGCTAGGTGGATTGGTCATGGTAAATTACCCATAGTGCTCAGGGACGTGCAGGCTAAGTGGACTGGCCATGGTAAATTACCCATAGTTTTCAGGGATGTGCAAGCTAGGTGGATTGGCCAAGATAAATTACCCATAGTGCTCAGGGATGTGCAGGCTAGGTGGATTGGCGAGGGTAAATTACCCATAGTGTTCAGGGATGTGCAGGTTAGGTGGGCTAGTCATGGGAAATATAGGATGGGGGATGGGTCAGGGTGGGATTCTCTTCGGAATGTTGGTATAGACCAGTTGGGCCAAATGGCCTATTTCCACTCTGATGGGATTCTATGATCATGCATACTCATGAACTATATGTTTTATTTGTATCCTTGGCAGATTAGGTCAGTTGTCAGAGCATACTAAGACTTGGAGAGAGGCCAAACTACAGAACGCTGTGACTTAAAGCTGGAGGAGATTCAACTGAGTCAAGCTGTTCACTGGATTCACTGTCACACAGAAATGAAAAGGATTAAGAGGAGATGCACTCCCTTTGCACTGTTATAAGGAAAGCAAAAACTTCGCATCCTGCTTCAGGGACTTCTCTGGAGTCGTTAACTCAGCCTGATCCTATGAAAGTCTTCACAGAAGATGAAGAAGGAAATACTGTTGGTTATTGGTGCCTTGCTGCTTATTCAGTGCACTCCTGCTCTTGGAGGTTTCCGGGGACATTTCTCAGGTATACTCCTGCACTGTCTCACCAGGCTGTTTGCAGACAGTTTTTAGGTTAACTCTGATGAGCACTTTGAAGCTTTACTGAAGCTGATTCTGAAATTCTACTGAAGATTAAAGAATATAATTGTAACCAAGCCCATGTGTATTTGTTAACTGGTGGCTCAGCATGGAGAGGGAATGGATTTGAGCTGATTCAAGTCGATCAGTACCAAAAGGCAAATTCCTTGCTCGTGGGTAGTTAGAATACTGTGTTGCAGTCAGTGCACTGACACAGTTTGTACACAGCACTAATGTGTTAGACAGTGGGAGAATTCCTCTCAGAGAATGTTCACTTTTCTCTACTGTGAAGAGTGAATTGGATATTCCTTTAAAGCTTTTACCTTAACAGTCTCTTGTCTCATTCTACAGATGCAGGTAGGGTGAGTTTGAAATACTGCAGATATTTACAGAAGTGGGTCAGATTTTCAAAAACAAAAACGAGTGAAGGCAGGAATGTGAGAAATTTTAAACGGTTTGATTTATCTTTAAGCTTTTAAACAATGGAATGTCAGCAACACTGGCAAGGACAGTATTTTTTGTTTATCTCTACTTGCTCTTGAAAGGGCTGTCCTGCTGTGCTGTTTCCTCGTTCCGTTCACAGCCAGTTACATTGCTGTCGGTCTGGAGTCCGATGGAGACCAGACTGGGTGAGGGTAGGAGATTTTCTTCCCTGAAGGTAGTTGGTGAAGCAGATGCAGATTTAAACAATTTGTTGATATTGTTATGGACACTATTAGTGAAACTGGGATTTGATTCCAAACTTTATGAAATGAATTTAACTTGGTAAAGCTGCCTTGGTGGGGTTTCAGCCTCTGTCCCCAGAACATTAACCCCTTCACGTCGAGCCCAGTGACAGTATCACTACACCATCATCCCCGAATTGATTTGTTTGATGAATACAGCCGCCGCCACAGCGATCAGCTACTAAGAAGGTTGTCATCGTCATGGAAACAAGTGGCTGCCAACTTGGTTTGCTGAGGATTGGAGTGACCAAGCTGTGGGGTTGCTGACACAATCCACCGTGGGAGAGCTGCATTGTTGGTGATTTGGGTTTTGGATGAGACATTGAATGAGTATGTGATCTATTAATTCTCAGGGCCAGAAATTTCCAGAGCTGCTGTTTGAAGGTTTGGGAATTCGACCGATGTCTTGGAGAACATCATTCTGTCAGGAGGCCCGAACACGGACATCCCGGCCTGTCAGGAGGACCGAACACGGACGCCCCGGCCTGTCAGGAGGACAGAACACGGACACCCCGGCCTGTCAGGAGGACCGAACACGGACACCCCGGCCTGTCAGGAGGACCGAACACGGACACCCCGGCCTGTCAGTAGGGCTGAACACGGACACCCAGCCTGTCAGGAGGACAGAACACGGACACCCCGGCCTGTCTGGAGGCCCGAACACAGACACCCCGGCCTGTCAGAAGTACCGAACACGGATGCCTCGGTCCATCAGGAGGACCAAACACGGAGGCTCCGGCCTGTCATTAGGGCTGAACACAGACACCCCGGCCCGTCAGTAAGGACGAACACGGACACCCAAGCCTGCCAGGCGGACAGAACACGGACACTCTAGCCTGTCAGGAGGCCCGAACACAGACACCCCGGCCTGTCAGGAGGCCCGAGCACGGTCACCCCGGCCTGTCAAATCTCACTTGTTAATTGTTTGAACAAATGGACCCCAACACTTCCTACAAATTGTGTAAACACTTCATCAGTCAAGGCATTGAGTATCGAAGTTGGGAAGTTATGTTGCAGTTGAACACAATGTTGGTGAGTCCACACTTGGAATATTGTGTTCAGTTTTGGTTACATTGATATAGGAAGGATAATATTAAACTGGAAAGAGTCCAGAAGAAATTTTTAAGAATATTCCCAGGATTCAATGGTCTGAGTTATAGGACATTTTTCTTTAGGGTGTAGGAGACTGAGGGAGGATCTTAGAGAGGTATATAAGATCATGAGAGGCATGGATAGGTTGAATGCACTCAGTCTTTTTCACAGGATTGGGGAATCGAAAACTTGAGAGCATCAGTTGGAGATTAGAGGGGATAGAATAAAAGTGAACCTGAGGGGCAACTTTTTTACACAGAGGGTGATACACCTATGGAATGAGCAGCCAGTGGAAGTGGTTGAGGTGAGTACATTAACAACATTTAAAAGGCATTTGGACAAACATATGGATATGAAAGGATTAGAAGGATATGGGCCAAGTGCAGGGAAATGAGGTTAGTGTGGATGGAAATTTTGGTTAGCATGGACCAGTTTAGGCCAAAGGGCCTGTCTCTGTGCTATAGGACTCTACAATTCATATCAAAAGTGAGGCACTGGAAAATCACAGCTGGTCAGGCAGCATCCGAGGAGCAGGAGAGTCGACATTTCGGGCATAAGCTCTTCATCAGGAATGTGGTGGATGGTGGTTTTCTGACTGTGTTCAGAACACTCTGTGACTGCCAAACCCTCCAGTGGCTGGTGAAGCTGAGAAGGATTCGAGTTCAATGTCAAACCTTTGCCTCTGGTGTAAAGCTGTGGTTTGTAAACTTCACTGCTGGCTGTTACATTTCTTGCATTAGGAACATCGGAACAATTTGGGACATAGACCATTCAGTCCCTCAGTCCCACTTCACCATTTAACAAGAACATGAATGACCTGTTCACGATCTTAAATCCACATAGTTGTCTTCTCCTGATGACGTTTCATTCCTCTGACTGGGGTGGGAGAGCTTGATCCCAGTTCTGCGGCCACTGGCACCAGGAGAGGGAGAAGTGGGTGGGCCTGGGGTGCTTTATACTGAACGGGGGACAGCTTACACCAGAACCACCTTACAAACTGCAAAACTGGAGAAGCACACAGGAGTTTATCTCACGGGGAAAAGAATAAGTTGGGGAAAGATGTGGTAAGTCAAAGAGCTAAAGTGAGACAGAAAGATAATAATATGGGAAACAAAGGTTTGAGGAAGGGACAGAGAGATAGACAGAGGAAATTCAAACGAGATGTTATAACGTTAAGAAAACAAAAGTAAAGGTGCTGTATATGAGTGCGTGTAGTATTCATAACAAATTAAAGAAATTGATAGCATACCGTTTCAACAAGATCAGGCGCCCTTTACTGACAGGAATAGGAGAATATTTTTCCCTCAGGCAGTTGTGTGACTTTGGATCACTGCCTCAGCAGGTGGTGGAGACAGGGTCATTGGATATGTTGAAGGCAGAGATGGATAGATTCTTGTTTGGCAGGGGAACCAGGGGTTATTACCATTGGTGATGTTGGGGTTAGATCGGAATATGGAATTCATAATGCAACCAGATCAGCTTTGACCTTATCGAATGACACAGAAGGCCCCGGGGGCCAAATAACCAACTTTAGCTCCTAGTCTGCACATTCCTGCCGCACCTTTCTCAAGTTACCTTCTGGAATTCAGAAAGCTTTTACAATTAACTGAAGGACACTTTTAGAGGCCTTCAATTGCTCTGGGAGCTGGGGAATGTAGAGTCTTGAGGGTTTTCTTTTTAGGTAATTCTAGTTATTTCTTAACTGAGGAGAAAGTGAGGTCTGCAGATGCTGGAGATCAGAGCTGAAAATGTGTTGCTGGAACAGCGCAGCAGGTCAGGCAGCATCCAGGGAACAGGAGAATCGACGTTTCCGGCGTAAGCCCTTCTTCAGAAATGAGGAAAGTGTGTCCAGCAGGCTAAGATAAAAGGTAGGGAGGAGGCACTTGGGGGAGGGGCGTTGGAAATGCAATAGGTGGAAAGAGGTCAAGGTGAGGGTGATAGGTCATCTGAAACGCTCCGCAAGTTATTTCTTAAATCAGCAATGGACTAAAGATAAAACATTTAATGTCTTATTTCTCAATAGTCATTTCTTATAGTTAATTGTTCATTTAGCAATTAATTAAAGATTATACATTTAATAAAGACCATGAGAAACAGGAGCAGAAATTAGGCCATTCAGCCCATCGACTCTGCTCCGCCATTTCATCACGGCTGATACGTTTCTCAACTCAATCCTTCCACTTTCTCGCCATGACCCTTGGTGACCTTGACAATCCCCTTGTCCTCACAGTGACCCGGCCTCACAGTGACCCGGCCACACAGTGACCCATCCTCACAGTGTCCCGTCCTCACAGTGACTCACCCTCACAGTTACCCATCCTCACAGTGACCCATCCTAACAGTGACCCTTCCTCACGGTGACCCATCCTCACAGAATCCCATCCTCACAGTGACTTGTCCTCACAGTGACCCATCATCACAGTGACCCATCCTCACAGTGACCCATCCTCACAGTGTCCCATCCTCAATGTGTCCGGTCCTCACAGTGACCCATCCTCACAGTGTCCCATCCTCACAGTGTCCCATCCTCAGTGTCCCATTCTCACAGTGACCCATCGTCACAGTGACCCATCCAAACAGTGAACCATCCTCACAGCGACCCATCCTCACAGTGACCCATCCTCACAGTGACCCATCCTCACGGTGACCCATCCTCACGGTGACCCGCCCTCACGGTGACCCGCCCTCACGGTGACCCATCCTCACAGTGACCCATCCTCACGGCGACCCATCCTCACGGCGACCCATCCTCACGGCGACCCATCCTCACGGTGACCCATCCTCACGGTGACCCGCCCTCACGGTGACCCGTCCTCACAGTGACCCGTCCTCGCAGTGACCCGTCCTCGCAGTGACCCGTCCTCACGGTGACCCATCCTCACGGTGACCCGTCCTTACAGTGACCCATCCTCACAGTGACCCATCCTCGCAGTGACCCATCCTCGCAGTGACCCATCCTCGCGGTGACCCATCCTCACGGTGACCCATCCTCACGGTGACCTACCCTCACGGTGACCTACCCTCACGGTGACCCATCCTCACGGTGACCCATCCTCACGGTGACCCATCCTCACGGTGACCCGTCCTTACAGTGACCCATCCTCACAGTGACCCATCCTCACAGTGACCCATCCTCGCAGTGACCCATCCTCACGGTGACCCATCCTCACGGTGACCCATCCTCACGGTGACCTACCCTCACGGTGACCCGTCCTCACAGTGACCCGTCCTCGCAGTGACCCGTCCTCGCAGTGACCCGTCCTCACAGTGACCCATCCTCACAGTGACCTGTCCTCGCAGTGACCCATCCTCACGGTGACCCGTCCTTACAGTGACCCATCCTCACAGTGACCCATCCTCACAGTGACCCATCCTCGCAGTGACCCATCCTCACAGTGACCCATCCTCACAGTGACCCATCCTCACAGTGACCCATCCTCGCAGTGACCTGTCCTCGCAGTGACCTGTCCTCGCAGTGACCCGTCCTCGCAGTGACCCATCCTCACAGTGACCCACCCTCACAGTGACCCACCCTCACATTGACCCGCCCTCACGGTGCCCCGCTGTCACAATGATCCGCCCTCACGGTGACCCGTCCTCACAGTGACCCATCCTCATGGTGACCCGCCCTCACAGTGGCACATCGCCACACTGACCCGTCCGCACAGTGACCCATCCTCGCAGTGACCCGTCCTCACAGTGAGCCATCCTCACGGTGACCTGTCCTCACAGGGACCCATCCTCACGGTGACCCGTGCTCACAGTGACCCATCCTCACAGTGTCCTGTCCTCACAGGGACCCTTCCTCACAGTGACCCATCCTCACGATGACCCGTCCTCACAGTGACCCCTCCTCACAGTGACCCATCCTCACAGTGACCCATCCTCACAGTGTCCTGTCCTCACAGGGACCCCTCTTCACAGTGACCCATCCTCACAGTGACCCATCCTCAGGGTGACCCGTCCTCACAGTGACCCACCCTCACAGTGACTCCTCCTCAAAGTGAAGCGAACCTCAAAGTGACCCGATCCTCACAGTGACCCCTCCTCACAGTGACCCCTCCTCACAGTGACCCCTCCTCACAGTGACCCATCCTCACAGTGACACGTCACCCTGTGTGGGATGTAAAGCCTGTTTCAGGGTTTATACAAATCTTTCCTCCTGATTGTTAGTCACAGGATGATGTGGAGCCCATCTCTCATGTCTGACTCACTGAATTTCCATGTATTCCTTGAACACCTCTGCCACAAACTGTGGACAATTGTCATTCTCAACTTTTTCAGGTTCCTTAACCTGGCAAATATTTCATCCAATCTGTCTGCTGTTGTTTCCACTGATACCAACTTCAAAGCTGCTTCCTCGGGCCATTAGGAGTGTGTGTCTGTGATCACTAGTAACATCTGTCTCTCTACAAATTCTGTGAAATCAACATGAATCTGCTGTCATGGTAACTGAGGCCATTCCCACAGGTGAAGGGACAACATTGGCAGTGCCTTCCTTACCATTGCAGAGAATTCCCATGGTTCCACTTTCATCTCAGGCTGGAAGTCCACAATTGGCCACCAAAAATAGCTGCTGGCTACTAATTTCATTCGCATTATGCTGGGGTGTACTTGTAT
>NW_025204028.1:8664-9002 GCF_004010195.1 Chiloscyllium plagiosum
GTGAAGTGGGACTGAGGGGGGGATTGTGGGCATTTTGGAGGAACCTTCAGTCTTGAGAGAGGGAATCTTGCAAAAGGGGCCCATATGGTTAATGTGATTGAGGAGGTTGATCAAAAATTCTTTGAAATTGTTTCAGGAAAAAGTACTTGAAGGTGGAGGAAAAATTGTAGGGGTGGGGATGTCAACTCGCTTAACTGCTTTTACAGAGAGCTAGTATGGATCTGATGGGCGAAATAGCCTCCTTCAACAGCCATTGTATAATTCAACTTATTAAAAGAACTGTGCAAGGATAGTACCAGAGATGCAGGCTGAATTGAGTATAAGGCAGGACTGATCAA
>NW_025204029.1:0-4776 GCF_004010195.1 Chiloscyllium plagiosum
TGTGATGCTGACTTACCGCACATGTCTCCGGGCCTGCTTCAGACAGTTGCTGACACTGCACTCTCCCCCAAGCCTCTGGGTCTGCTTCACTGAGATGCTAACTTACCGCACACACCTCCCAGTCTGCTTCACTGAGATGCTAACTTACTGCACACTCCTCCCAGTCTGATTCAGTGAGATGCTGACTTACTGCAAACTCCTCCCTGTCTGCTTCACTGTGATGCTAACTTACTGCACACACCTCCCAGTCTGCTTCAATGTTATGTTAACTTACCGCACCTTCCTCCCAATCTCCTCACTGTGATGCTGACTTACTGCACACACCTCCTGGTCTGCTTCACTGAGATGCTAACTTACAGCACATTCCTCTCAGTCTGCTTCAGTGAGATGCTGACTGACTGCACACGCCCCCAAGCCTGCTTCACTGTGATGCTGTCTTACTGCACAATCCTCCCAGTCTGCCTCACTGTGATGCTGACTTACTGCACACTCCTCCTGGTCTGCTTCACTGAGATGCTAACTTACTGCACACTCCTCCCGATCTGTTTAACTGTCATACTGACTCCTCTCAGTCTGCCCCACTGAGTTGCAGACCTACTTCCCACTCCTCCTGGTCTTCGTCACTGAGATGCGGACTTACCACACACTCCTCCCGGTCTGCTTCACTGTGCTGCAGACTTACTGCACAATCCTCCCAGTCTGCTTTACTGTGACACTGATTTACTGCTTCACTGTGATGCTGATTTACCACACTCCTCCCAGTCTGCCTCCTCCCTTACTGTCATGCTAGCTTACTGCACACTCCTCCCGGTCTGCTTCACGGTGATGCTAAATTACCACACGCTCCTCCCAGTCTGCTTTACTGTGATGCCATCTTACTACCACCGTGGGCGGCACGGTGGCACAGTGGTTAGCACTGCTGCCTCGCAACGCCAGAGACCCGGGTTCAATTCCCGACTCAGGCGACTGACTGTGTGGAGTTTGCACGTTCTCCCCGTGTCTGCGTGGGTTTCCTCCGGGTGCTCCGGTTTCCTCCCACAGTCCAAAGATGTGCAGGTTAGGTGAATCGGCCATACTAAATTGCCCGTAGTGTTAGGTAAGGGGTAAATGTAGGGGTATGGGTGGGTTTCGCTTCGGCGGGTCGGTGTGGACTTGTTGGGCCGAAGGGCCTGTTTCCACACTATAATCTAATCTAAATCTAATCTACACACTCCTCCCAGACTGCCTCACTGTGATGCTGACTTACCGCACACTCCTCCTGGTCTGCTTCACTGAGATGCTGACTTACTGCACACTCCACTCAGTCTGCTTCACTGTGATGCTGTCTTACTACATACTCCTCCCAGTCTGCTTCACTGTGATGCTGAATTAGCACACACTCTCCCAAGTCTGCTTCACTGTGATGCTAACTTACTGCACACTCCTCCCAGACTGCTTCACTGTGATGCTGACTTACTACACACTCCTCGCAGTCTGCTTCACTGTGATGCTGACTTACTACACACTCCTCGCAGTCTGCTTCACTGTGATGCTGACTTACTACACACTCCTCCCAGTCTGCCTCACTGTGATAATGAGTTACCGCATACTCCTCCCTGTCTGCTTCACTGTGATGCTAACTTACTGTACACTCCTCCCGGTGTGCTTCACTGTGATGCTGAATTACCGCACACTCCTTCCAGTCTGCTTTACTGTGATGCCATCTTTCTACACACTCCTCCCAGACTGCCTCACTGTGATGCTGAATTACCGCACACTCCTCCCAGTCTGCTTTACTGTGATGCCATCTTTCTACACACTCCTCCCAGACTGCCTCACTGTGATGCTGACTTACTACACACTCCACTTGGTCTGCTTCACTGTGATGCTGATGTGATGCTGACTCACTGCACGCTCCTCCTGGTCTGCTTCACTGTGATGCTGACTTACGGCACACTCCTCGCAGTCTGCTTCACTGTGATGCTGACTTACTGCACACTCCACTCGGTCTGCTTCACTGTGATGCTGTCTTACTGCACAGTCCTCCCAGTCTGCCTCACTGTGATAATGAGTTACCGCATACTCCTCCCTGTCTGCTTCACTGTGATGCTAACTTACTGTACACTACTCCCGGTGTGCTTCACTGTCATACTGACTTAGTGCGCACTCCTCCCAGTCTGCCCCAGAGTTGCTGACCTACTACACACTCCTCCTGGTCTTCGTCACTGAGATGCTGACTTGCTACACACTCCTCCCGGTCTGCTTCACTGTGATGCTGACTAACTGCACACTTCTCCCAGTGTGCTTCATTGTAATGCTAACTTACTGTACACTCCTCCCAGTCTGCTTCACTGAGATACTGACTTACTGCACACTCTTTCACTGAGATGCTGATTTATTGTACACTTCTCCTGGTCAGCTTCACTGTGATGCTGCCTTACCGCACACTCCTCCCAGTCTGCTTCAGTGACAGTCTGACTTACTGCACACTCCTCCCGGTCTACTTCACTGTGATGCTAACTTACCCCGCACTCCTCCCAGTCTGCTTCACTGTGATGGTGACTTACTACACACTCCTCCCGGTCTGCTTCACGGAGATTTTGACTTACCGCACACTCCTCCTAGTCTGCTTCAATATGATGCTAAAATATCGCACATACTTCTCGATGTGCTTCACTGAGATGCTTACTTTCTGCACAATCCTCCCGGTCGGCTTTACTGTCATGCTAGCTAACTGCACACTCCTCGATGTGCTTCACTGTGATGTTGACTTACCACACACTCCTCACAGTCTGCCTCACTGCGATGCTGACTTACCGCACACTCCTCCCGGTCTGCTTCACTGTGATGCTGATTTACCGAGCACTCCTTCCCCTCTGCTTCACTGTGATGCTGACTTAGCGCACACTCCTCCCAGTCTGCTTCACTGTGATGCTAACTTACTGCACACTCCTTCCGCTCTGCTTCACTGTAATGCTGACTTACCGCACACTCCTCCCAGTCTGCCTCACTGTGATGCTGACTTACACACACTCCCCCCAGTCTAGTTCACTGTGATGTTATCTTACTGCACACTCCTCCCAGTCTGCCTCATTGTGATGCTGACTTACCACACATTCCTACCAGTCTGCCTCACTGCGATGCTGAGTAACCGTACACTCCTCCTGGTATGCTTCACTGAGATGCTGCCTCACTGCACACTCCTCCCAGTCTGCTTGACTGTGATGGTGACTTAGCGCACACTATTCCTGGTCTGCTTCACTGTGATGCTGATGAACCGCACACTCCTCCCAATCTGCTTGATCCTGATGCTGACTTACTACACCCTCCTCTCGGTCTGATTCACAGTGATGCTGACTTGCTACACACTCCTCCCAGTGTGCTTCACTGTGATGCTAACTTACTGCACACTCCTCCTGATCTGCTTCACTGTGATGCTGACTTACTGCACACTCCTCCCTGTCTGCTTCACTGTGATGCAGACTTACCGCACACACGTCCCAGTCATCTTCACTGTGATGCTAACTTACTGCACAGTCCTCCCAGTGTGCTTCACTGTGATGCTTACTTTCTGCACACTCCTCCCAGTCTGCTTTACTGTCATGCTAGCTTACTGCACACTCCTCCCAGTCTGCTTCACTGAGATGCTAACTTTCTGCACACTCCTCCCAGTCTGCTTTACTGTCATGCTGACTTACTGCACACTCCTCCTGGTCTGCTTCACTGAGATGCTAACTTACAGCACATTCCTCTCAGTCTGCTTCACTGAGATGCTGTCTTACTGCACACTCCTCCCTGTCTGCCTCACTGTGATGATGAGTTACTGCATACTCCTCACTGTCTGCTTCACTGTGATGCTAACTTACTGTACACTCCTCCCGGTGTGCTTCACTGTCATACTGACTTAGTGCACACTCCTCCCAGTCTGCCCCACTGAGTTTCTGACCTACTACACACTCCTCCTGGTCTTTGTCACTGAGATGCTGACTTACTACACACTTCTCCCAGTGTGCTTCATTGTAATGCTAACTTACTGTACACTCCTCCCAGTCTGCTTCACTGAGAAACTGACTTACCACAGACTCCTCCCGGTCTCTTTCACTGAGATGCTGATTTATTGTACACTTCTCCCGGTCAGCTTCACTGTGATGCTGCCTTACCGCACATTCCTCCCAGTCTGCTTCAGTGACAGTCTGACTTACTGCACACTCCTCCTGGTCTGCTTCACTGTGATGCTAACTTACCCCGCACTCCTCCCAGTCTGCTTCACTGTGATGGTGACTTACTACACACTCCTCCCGGTCTGCTTCACGGAGATTTTGACTTACCACACACTCCTCCCAGTCTGCTTCAGTGAGATGCTGACTTACTCCACACTCCTCCCTATCTGCTTCAATGTGATGCTAAATTATCGCACACACTTCTCGGTGTGCTTCACTGTGATGCTTACTTTCTGCACAATCCACCCGGTCGGCTTTACTATCATGCTAGCTTACTGCACACTCCTCCCGGTCTGTTTCACTGTGATGTTGACTTACCACACACTCCTCACAGTCTGCCTCACTGTGATGCTGACTTACCGCACACTCCTCCCAATCTGCTTCACTGTGATGCTAACTTACTGCACACTCCTCCTGATCTGCTTCACGGTGATGCTGACTTACCGAGCACTCCTTCCCCTCTGCTTCACTGTGATGCTGACTTAGCGCACACTCCTCCCAGTCTGCTTCACTGTGATGCTAACTTACTGCACACTCCTCCTGATCTGCTTCACGGTGATGCTGACTTACCGAGCAC
>NW_025204029.1:4782-9003 GCF_004010195.1 Chiloscyllium plagiosum
TCAGTGAGATGCTGACATACTGCACACTCCTCCCAGTCTGCCTCACTGTGATGCTGACTTACAAACACTCCCCCCAGTCTAGTTCACTGTGATGTTATCTTACTGCACACTCCTCCCAGTCTGCCTCATTGTGATGCTGACTTACCACACATCCCTACCAGTCTGCCTCACTGCGATGCTGAGTAACCGTACACTCCTCCCGGTATGCTTCACTGAGATGCTGCCTCACTGCACACTCCTCCCAGTCTGCTTGACTGTGATGCTGACTTAGCGCACACTATTCCTGGTCCGCTTCACTGTGATGCTGATGAACCGCACACTCCTCCCAATCTGCTTGATCCTGATGCTGACTTACTACACCCTCCCAGTCTGCTTCACTGTGATGCTAAGTTACTGCACACACCTCCCAGTTTGCTTCACTGTTATGTTAACTTACTGCACACTCCTCCCAAACTTCTCACTGTGATGCTGACTTACCGCACACTCTTCCCAGTCTGCTTTACTGCGATGCTGAGTAACCGCACACTCCTCCCGGTATGCTTCACTGAGATGCTGCCTCACTGCACACTCCTCCCAGTCTGCTTCACTGTGATGCTGACTAACCGCACACTTCTCCCAGTGTGCTTCATTGCAATGCTAACTTACTGTACACTCCCCCCAATCTGCTTCACTGAGATACTGACTTACTACACACTCCTCCCGGTCTCTTTCACTGAGATGCTGATTTATTGTACACTTCTCCCGGTCAGCTTCACTGTGATGCTGCCTTACCGCACACTCCTCCCAGTCTGCTTCACTGTGATGGTGACTTACTACACACTCCTCCCGGTCTGCTTCATGGAGATTTTGACTTACCGCACACTCCTCCCTGTCTGCTTCAGTGAGATGCTGACTTACTGCACGCTTCTCCCTATCTGCTTCAATGTGATGCTAACTTATTGCACACTCCTCTCGGTGTGCTTCACTGTGATGCTTACTTTCTGCACACTCCTCCCAGTCTGCTTTACTGTCATGCTAGCTTACTGCACACACCTGCCAGTCTGCTTCACTGAGATGCTAACTTACAGCACATTCCTCTCAGTCTGCTTCACTGTGATGCTGACCTACTGCACACTCCTCCCAGTCTGCTTCACTGTGACGCTGACTTACTGCACACTCCTCCCATTCTGCTTCAGTGTGATGCAGACTTACCCCACATGCCTCCGGGACTTCTTCAGTGAGATGCTGACTTACCACACAATCCCCCAAGCCTGCTTCACTGTTATGTTAACTTACCGCACACTCCTCCCAATCTCCTCACTGTGATGCTGACTTACCGCACACATCTCCCAGTCTGCTTCACTGAGATGCTAACTTACAGCACATTCCTCTCAGTCTGCTTCACTGTGATGCTGACTTACTGCACAGTCCTCCCAGTCTGCCTCACTGTGATGCTGACTTACCGCACATGCCTCCCAGTCTGCTTCACTGTGATGCTGACTTATCGCACACACCTCCCAGTCTGCATCACTGAGATGCTAACTTACAGCACATTCCTCTCAGTCTGCTTCACTGTGATGCTGACTTACTGCAAACTCCTCCCAGTCTGCCTCACTGTGACGCTGACTTACCGCACATGCCTCCCAGTCTGCTTCACTGTGATGCTGACTTACTACACACTCCTCCCAGTCTGCCTCACTGTGATGCTGACTTACTACACACTCCTCCCAGTCTGCTTCACTGTGATGCTGACTTACTACACACTCCTCCCAGTCTGCTTCACTGTGAGGCTGATTAACCGCACACTTCTCCCAGTGTGCTTCATTGTAATGCTAACTTACTGTACACTCCTCCCAAACTGCTTCACTGAGATACTAACTTACTGCATACTCCTCCCGGTCTCTGTCGCTGAGATGCTGATTTATTGTACACTTCTCCCGGTCAGCTTCACTGTGATGCTGCCTTACCGCACACTCCTCCCAGTCTGCCTTACTGTGATGCTATCTTACTGCACACTCTTCCCAGTTTGCTTCACTGTAGTGCTGACTTACTGCACACTCCTCTCAGTCTGCTTCACTGTGATGCTGACTTACTGCACATGCCTCCGGGTCTGCTTTAGTGAGATGCTGACTTACTGCACACACCTCCAAGTCTGCTTCACTGTGATGCTGACTTACTGCACACTCCTCTCAGTCTGCCTTACTGTGATGCTATCTTACTGCACACTGTTCCCAGTCTGCTGCACTGTAGTGCTGACTTACCGCACACTTCTCGCAGTGTGCTTCACTGAGATGCTAACTTACAGCGCATTCCTCTCAGTCTGCTTCACTGTGATGCTGACTTACCGCACACTCCTCCCAGTCTGCCTCACTGTGACGCTGACTTACTGCACACTCATCCCAGTCTGCTTCACTGTAATGCTAACTTACTGGACACTCCTCCCATTCCACTTCAATTATATGCTCATTTACTGCACACTCCTCCCGGTCTGCCTCACTGTGACGCTGACTTACTGCACATTCCTCCCAGTCTGCTTCACTGTGATGCAGACTTACCCCACATGCCTCCGGGACTTCTTCAGTGAGATGCTGACTTACCACACCCTCCCCCAAGCCTGCTTCACTGTGATGCTAACTTACAGCACACACCTCCCAGTCTGCTTCACTGTTATGTTAACTTACCGCACATTCCTCCCAATCTTCTCACTGTGATGCTGACTTACCGCACACACCTCCCAGTCTGCTTCACTGAGATGCTAACTTACAGCACATTCCTCTCAGTCTGCTTCACTCTGATGCTGACTTAATGCAAACTCCTCCCAGTCTGCTTTACTGTGATGCTGATTTACCGAGCACTCCTACCCCTCTGCTTCACTGTGATGCTGACTTAGCGCACACTCCTCCCAGTCTGCTTCACTATGATGCTGACTTACCGCACACTCCTCCCAGTCTGATTCAGTGAGATGCTGACATACTGCACACTCCTCCCAGTCTGCCTCACTGTGATGCTGACTTACCACACACTCCCCCCAGTCTGCCTCACTGTGATGTTATCTTACTGCACACTCCTCCCAGTCTGCTTCATTGTGATGCTGACTTACCACACATTCCTCCCAGTCTGCCTCACTGCGATGCTGAGTAACCGCACACTCATCCCGGTGTGCTTCACTGAGATGCTGACTTACAACACACTCCTCCCGGTCTGCTTCACTGCGATGCTGACTTACCGCACACTCCTCCCAGTCTGCCTCACTGTGACGCTGACATACTGCACACTCCTCCCAGTCTGCTTCACTGTGATGCTGACTTAGCGCACACTATTCCTGGTCCGCTTCACTGTGATGCTGATGAACCGCACACTCCTCCCAATCTGCTTCACTCTGATGCTGACTTACTACACCCTCCTCTCGGTCTGATTCACAGTGATGCTGACTTGCTACACACTCCTCCCAGTCTGCTTCACTGTGATGCTAACTTACTGCACACTCATCCTGATCTGCTTCACTGTCATGATAACTCACTGGACACTCCTCCCGTTCCGCTTCAATTATATGCTCATTTACTGCACACCTCTCCCAGCCTGCCTCACTGTGATGCTGACTTACTGCACACTCCTCCCGGTCTGCTTTGCTGTCATGCTAGCTTACTGCACACTCCTCCCGGTCTGCTTCACTGTGATGTTATCTTACTGCACACTCCTCCCAGTCTGCCTCATTGTGATGCTGACTTACTGCACACTCCTCCCAGTCTGATTCAGTGAGATGCTGACATACTACACACTCCTCCCAGTCTGCCTCATTGTGATGCTGACTTACTGCACACTCCTCCCTGTCTGCTTCACTGTGATGCAGACTTACCGCACATGCCTCCGGGTCTGCTTCAGTGAGGTGCTGACTTACTGCTCACTCCCCCAAGTCTGCTTCACTGTGATGCTGTTTTACTGCACATCCCTCCCAGTCTGCCTCACTGTGATGCTAACTTACCGCACACTCCTCCCAGTCTGCTTCACTGTGATGCTAACTTACTGCACACACCTCCCAGTCTGCTTCACTGTTATGTTAACTTACCGCACACTCCTCCCAATCTCCTCACTGTGATGCTGACTTACCGCACACACCTCCCAGTCTGCTTCACTGAGATGCTAACTTACAGCACATTCCTCTCAGTCTGCTTCACTGTGATGCTGACTTACTGCACACTCCTCCCAGTTTGCCTCACTGTGATGCTGAGGTACCGCACAATC
>NW_025204030.1:0-5450 GCF_004010195.1 Chiloscyllium plagiosum
ACTATTCACTCTGACACACACACCACTCCTTAATAATTCACCACAATGAGCCCATTCCTCTCAGTGTGAGTTTACCTTTGCGGATATTAACGCAGTTAAAGGTGCCCAAGAGGATGGATGGACCGGCGTTATCCTGTAGTTTAAACAGTCTAACTTATCAGTTTACAACAAAAGCAATAAGAGATTGCCTCTTCCTGTGCATTTTCAGTTGAGAATATCCAGCTTTGAACTCTTCTGCATAACCAGAGGCTGATTAAAATTTACACCGAGTAACTGTGAAACACCCAAAAAATGAGTCCGAGTTCCTGTGTTCGAATAGTCAAGTAAATGCACGAATAGTTTTGAATCGTTGAGCTTGGGCAGTCCCTCAGCCTTAGTTAATGAAAGTTCCTGTGAAAAAACAGCCGAATATGTGATCAAATCCTGACATCTCACTGTTTTTAGGTCTTTCATGAAAAACAGAGTTCCCGACTTCACCTGTGGTTCTGGTCTTGGTGGGAATTCAAATCAATGACTGGATTGAGGTTATAGTTGAAAGACAGCTCCTTCGACACCTCTGCCACGCTGCCACACAAACCCCCGCAACCACGTTTTTCATGATTAGTGTTTCAGCATCGCCTCACTTCAGGCACTTACCCACACGCACTTTCAATGGCGAACTTGGCGTAAGTTCGATAATATTTATGAGGATGTTGCAAGGCATACAGTGTTTGGACTGTAGTGTAAAGCTGAATAGGATGTGAAAATTTTCCCTGGAGCTTGAGGGCTGAGAGATGGGCTGACAGAGGTTTATATCAATATGAAGGAGACGGTAGACTAAATGGTCAATGACTATTTCTTCCAAAGGCAGGCAAGTTCAAAACAAGGGAACAATGTTTTAAGGGGAGAGTGGTAAAATTTAAAAGGGATCTGAAGGACATTTTTTTTTCACTCAGAAGGGTTTGCGTGTTTGGAATGAATTGTCAGATTTAGTGGTGGAGTCTGGTATACTCTCAACATTTCAAAGGCATATGGATCTGTATACAGACAGGAAAGTTGAAAAAGAATAAACGAGAAAATTTGGCAAATAGAGCGTTTGTTTACGGGCTCAGCCCCTCTGAGATGCTGCAGTGGCGAACACCAGTTTGAATAGGCACTCATCACTTGGTCAGTGCGTTGGGCTAGTTTTCCGGAAGATGGTTAGATTAGATTCCCTACAGTATGGAAACAGGCCCTTCAGCGCAACGAGTCCACACCGACCCTCCAAAGATTAATCCACCCAGACCAATTTCCCTCGAACTAATGCACCGATCATTATGGGCAAATTAGCATGTCAAATTCACCTGCCCTGCACATCTTTGGAGTGTGGGAAGAAACACACGCAGGCGCAGAGAGAATGTGCAAACTACGCACAGGAATCAAACGTGGAACACTTGTGCTGTGAGGCAGCAGTGCTAACCACTGAGCCACGGTGCCGCCCTAAAAGGGATGGAGAACGCAGTTCGCAACCCCGCAATCTCTCGCATGCAAAGCGAGTACTCTCCCATTTGAGATAATTCCCACAGGCTGCATCGGTTAAAACCAGCAACGAATCAAATTTTTCTGGTATTAGGCTGCCAATGACCATTCTTCTTGACACATTCCCAACTTCTCAGTGGGAGATTTTGGCTGCGGAAAATACCTCACAAATCATGTTGCCCGCTCGGTTCTCCAGCGAAACCAAAAACTGACAACTCAGGAACAGAAACAGAATTGACAAAGAGAACCTATTTCAGACACACGGACTCATGGATGCTGCCTGTGAGGCAGAGCGAGTCGTCTGAGTCATGAGCTGCTCACACAAATTGCAGCGAGGCAATTCCAAATGGTGCTTTCAACGTACTGGCGCCTTAGTGCACCAATACTTCCAGGAAAGTGCTCAAGTAACATGAATCAGAACTGACTAACAATGAACCATGAAAAGTGAAGATTACCAGTTACAGTCTCGATTAGATGAGGTTAACAATTGGGCTGATGTCTCCACCGGATCGAGAGGACCAATCACCAGCCTCTCTCATCAGGACAGAAATTAAGGAAATTAGGGAAAAGTAACCAAGTTTCACATCGCAATTTCCCACCTTTTCGCAACAACAACAGAAAACTGCGAACAGATTCAATGTAGAACCTAATTTCACATCAACAGGGAAATAAATATCTCCATTCACTTTCAGAGAAACGGTGAAAACTGCAAATTGTCTGGAATATGAAAGATTGGCGCAGCCTGTTTTTGAGTTGCATATTATGCTGGTGGCCTTTCGAGCTGGAGGGGAACGTGACAACTACAGCAGAAGGGGAAAACATGGGCACTGACATGTTGGTTGTTTTCTGCTGTGCCACAGCACAGCCGGGTCAGAAGAAATGATTGTTTTTTTTTTCTGTTCAACTTTAACAAAACTCATCCCTGCAAAACGTTGCCAACTTAATCCATTAGCACACGTGGCCGCGCAGGGATGCAAACACAAGACTTCTCAAGAAGTGGAATCTGAAATCAGAGTCTCAGGTTGCTCAGCCACGCGAGCACACAGGCCAAAACCGGAAACCCAAGAGCATGTAAATGATGAAACCCTGCAGCATACTCACAGCAACTGCACCAGTTCTGCAGAATAAGCGGTGGGAAGGAATTGCTCTACCTGAGCGGTCGTGCTTGTTGTTCTCACCAGCAAATCTGGCTTTGAATTTGCTCGCCCATATCTGCTGCCATGCTGAAACGGAATGCAATTCCGATTAGTTGCTGTGTGAAACTTTGTTCATTTTCTCTCCTCAGATAAAGTGATCACTGGAGATGATGAATTCTGCTCCTGACAGAAACGCCGACTCTCCTGCAGTGCATTATCCAGCAGAGCCATGAGCTACTGCCACCTGGCTGCAAGCTGAGTTGGAAACCTCTGTGGCAATCAAGGACATGCGACTCACTTATTGTCGGTAAATCAAACAGTTCTCACTTTGAGGTGTACAAAAATTTAGTTTCTATACATATTCAGGGAAGGTCAAAGACGATCTGAAATGTCAAAGAGGTGGTCACTGTTCGTGATTGCTCTTTGTTCGAGTTGTGAAAAGGTTTCCCGCTTTAGTCGCATTCACGTTTCTTGTTGATGACTGAATCAGACAAAAGGTGTTTCACCAGAGCTGCACTTGACTTGCATTCCTCTCCCTCGCTGTCATACTTTCCTGAAACTCTGTGAGAACAAGAAAACAAAATACATACTGTGTCATTCGGCAGCCTGTCTGTGATTTCCTCATTTTCAGTTACAACATGGCTTAGACTTCAGGCCACACGGTAATATTAGTAACAGTATGAGAACAAGATTCGATAGTTCATCTGTGCCTGTAAATCGTTTCATTCCTGTTGTTGACTGAATGAACTGTATCCGTGTCTGCTGCTTCGAAACTCGAATATGTGAACTGGTCGAAACTATGATTGAGGATTTCTGGTTTTGGTTGACACGCGTTGAGAAACGCCAGACTGCGTTCAAATGAAGCTTTCAGAGCACATTTTCGGATGCATTTGACAGAGATTAACATCATGAATCCAGTGTTCGCTGTGACAGAAGGAAATGAATGCTCTCCTTGTTACTGATCCAGGCCATCTTCGCATGTCAAGCAAATGCGGTACTTTTGTTACAAAAAGGATCAGTGCCTGGTAACTGTGTCCTTAAAGAGGACATGATTGAAAAAAGTAAAGAATAACATGTTGAAATATCCAAGAAATATTGGCTGAAATGGCGCAGACAATTTTCCCTGCAGCGCCAAGACAGAGGAACATATGTAACGGCACTCTTAAACAGGATGGCCAGCAGTGATATAGACATCACCACATATGAAGGACCACTGCTCATAGAAATTTGAAAATGAAATTCACGCAGCAGGTATTCGGAATTATATTCTTTTCACCACTGCGAATAGAAATTTGAAAATGAATTTCACACAGCAGGTATTCGGAATTATATTCCTTTCACCGCTATAGTAGTATTGGGCGAGTAAATTCAAAACAAGGTTTGCTGATGAGCATACAATAAAACTCCATCGATCATGATATGAAAGACTGTCGTCCGTAAAGAGGGAACAACAATGTTTCTTCTAAGCTTTGTACTGGGCCACTTTCGCACAAACTGATACTGCTACTCTCCAGAAAAGATCAGGGCCCGCGGCATGCACTCTTAGAAATGGTGACCATCAGTGCTGGAAACTCCCTGCATATTCAGAACAAGGAAGAATACATATCGAATAAAAGTGTAAATGGCAATAAATTGGACTTGTATTCCCTTTCATCACGACAGCTAGAATTTGCGGGGATATACAGAGTAAGGTTTACTGACCAGGTCAGAAAGCAATTACCTCCACATATCTTGACACACAAGTCTATCTTTCTTTCTCTCCATTTTTTGTTTTGAAGCGCCGATCCTTTCCGGAGGAGATGAAGATGATTACTGCTCCCCCGCAGGATCACAGTGAGGCCAGAGACCCGATCGAGCTGCTCAGAACAGTTCGTGTTTGCCAGAATCACTGAAACTGAGATTGATGACACGTAGCCACGGTGTAACAGCTGCCAACACATGTGGAGGGTTCTGGGACGGATTAGGACCCACTCTGGGTAAAAGAATGGATCCTAAGACTGGGGAGTAAGTGTTCAGGTAGAGGACTGGAGAATGGAGTTAAGAACAATATTAGCCAAGGACGAATGGCGGAGCAGACTAGATATTCTGAAAGCGCTAACCGTCCTCCTCTGTCTTCCAATCTCTGGCCATCTGGTATCGAAGGAAATAGAAACAGAGTTATTTGTTCACTTGTAAGTCCTGGGCAAAGTGAGAGATAGAACAAGCACGATACAATTTTAGAGACTGGGAAAATGTTTGGAGAGGAAGCAATGAAAGTGAAGCTGAATATAAAGTTTGAAGTCAGGACATATTCAATAAGAAGGAAGTTTGTAGAAAGACAGAGGGACATGAAGATGGAAAAAGAAGTGTCACAAGTCCCGAAATCTCATTCGGTTTTCATTTTCAAGATGCGACCGGACCTGCTGAGATTTTCCAGCAATTTCATTTGTTGATTCTGAAACAGAAGATGGGAGTGATCCTGGACCAATCAGCTCTCTCATGTTCTGGGGATATTTGACTTACCCGTTCGATCAGATCACGTCTGTCCCACACTGAAACCTCAGAATCCTTCCTCACCCCCATCCTCGTTACTGGCGCTAAACTGTTCATTTCATAAACTTGCATGAGCACACAACAAGAACAATTGCAACATGTACAGGGAGAGCTCTGTTCCGTTCCATCAGCACATTTTGAATCAGTTAATTGTCGTTCAGGGCCCATGAGACATTAAGCCGTCTCTGTCAGACCACTAACAAATGGCCATTCGCGTTCTGTGTCTTTGAACACTTTGGTTGGTGCACGGATGTAGTGGAATCTCATGTTGTAAAATGGACATCA
>NW_025204030.1:5997-7379 GCF_004010195.1 Chiloscyllium plagiosum
CTGCAGTGGCAGCTTTCAGTTGGCATCGGGGGATTGGAGGAACATGGTGTCGTATTCTGCTGCGTGTAAACGTCTTGCTCCCTGTGGACTCGGGGTGAATCATGGATGAGATTTCGGTACAACACTGCCTTCCAGTCTCTTGTCATCTGCTATCTAAGGAAATATAAACAGAGTTATTTATTCAGTTCGAAGTCCTGGGCAATGTGAAAGATGGAACAGTTCTGATACAAAATCGGAGACTGGGAAAATGGTTGGAGAGGAAGTAATAAAGGAGAAGCTGAATATAAAGTTGGAAGTCAGGAGACATTCAATAAAAAGGAAGAGTGTGCAAACGCAGATGAAGATGCACATGGAAAAGGAGTGTCACTAGTCCTGAAGTCTTAAATCGATTTATATTTCCAAGATGCTACCAGCATTTTCCAATAATGTCATTTGTTGGTTTAGTAAGAGAAGATGGCAGTGATCCTGGACCAAACAGCTCTCCCGTGCTCTGGGGATATTTGACTTACTGTGTCTATGTCCCACACTGAAACCTCACGATCCTGCCGCACCTCCACCCTCGTTACTGACAATATACTGTTCATTACGTGAAACACAAGATGAACAATTGCAAAACGTTGAGGGAGAGTTCCCTTCGGTTTCCATCAGAACAATCTGAATCACTAAAAATTGGTTCAGTACCCATGTGACATTGATCCGTTTCTGTCAGACTCCTAGCAAGTGGCCATTCGCTTTCCGTGCCTTTGAACACTTTGGGTGGTGCACGGTTGGTTTGAAACCTTACATTTTGAAACGGACATCATTCATTGTATTTTCGGCTGCACTGATAAAGTTGTCTCTGGTGTCTCCAGTAAAATGGAAACAGTGTTCACTCAGAAACCGACGTGTGATCAAAAGCAGGCGGACAGATGTGTCAATGAAAGCAGCAAGAACATTCCCCTGCGAAGGATTGCAATACTGCACGTGGAAAGAAGAGCCGGAATTGTATTAAGCCGTGAAAGCGCCCATTGTGAGGCTTGCACCCACCAACCACAGATTAAGCATCTCACACTGCACCGACTGAGCTAACCAAGCACGGTGCACTGTGGATTAGTTTGCTATTACATTGCGAGCATTATTCATCAGCACTTTGTTAGGATGCAGTTCATTCCTCTTAATCACAATATGATTCACACCTTTCACTTCAGTTATTCCTTCAAAGCATTACAATCTATTCAGCACTAGTCCCGGGATTTAAGGTTCAACCTTAATATCTTCATATTTTTACCCTCACCTTTATATCGCTGATGTGATTTCCAATCACTCTGGCAGGCCGTAAATCAGTCGGGACGTTACCTAAGGAAATCCAATCATTTCCGTTTACAGTGTTGGGCATTTCCCAT
>NW_025204030.1:7728-9003 GCF_004010195.1 Chiloscyllium plagiosum
GTTATCGACGGGATATGAGGATACGTCGGACAGCAGGAACTTGCGTTGTTTTCAGAGACAGTTGCTGATTTTATCACCGAGAGGGGAAGCAGACTGAGGAGCTGCAAACACTCAAATTAAAAGGCATCCACACATGCGCAGTTCTCTCGCATACATCTCCACATGGTAGCTCACTTACGATGCTGGTATTTGAAGCCACGATTCGATAGAAACTGAAGCTTAAAATCTTGCATCTTAAAACCCTCGATCCCGCTACCACACAAAAGCCCACACTCAGAATTTTTATGACTAGTGTTTCAGCATCGATTCACTTCAAGCACTTAGACCTTGCAGATTATGTAATTAAATTGGCGTAATTTAAGAAGAAAGACCAAAGAAAATGTACAGACAAGGAACAGGCCCTTCATCCATTCAAGCCTGAGCCGATCCAAATCTACTGTTTAAACCTGTCACCCAATTCCTAAGCACCTATATCCCTCTGCTCCCCACCTACTCATGCATCTGTCCAGACGCATCTTAAATGTATCTACCGTGATTACCTCTCCCGTCTCTGCTGGGAACGCGTTCCAGACACCCACCACCCACTGTATCCCTCTTAAACTTTTCACCACTCATCTTGAAAGCGTGACCTCTCAGTATTTAATCCTTCAATCTGGGACATAAAACTTTTCTCTATCTATCCTGTCTGTACCCTTCATGATTTTGTAAACCTCAAAAAGGTCCCACTCAAACTCCATTTTTCTAATGAAAACAAAACAACTCAACCTCTCTTCCTCGATTGCACCTTCCATACGAGGCAACATCCGCTTAAACCTTTTACGCGCCCTCTCCAAAGCGTCCACATCCTTTTGGTAATGTGGCGACCAGAAATTTGCACAGTATTCTGAGTGTGGCCAGACCAATGTATTGTTCAATTTTAACATGACCTGCCAGCCATTTTATTCAATACCCCATCCAATGAAGCCAAGCATAATATATGCCTGCTTGACCACTCTATCCACCTGTGCAGCGACCTTCAGTGTATAATGGACCTGACTCACAGATCTCTCTGTCCATCAACTTTTTTTTTTCCCGAAGTTCCTCCTTCGTTGTATAACCCCATCTAGAATTAGACCGACCGAAATGCGTCACCTCACATTTGTTTGGTTTGAACTCCAGTTGCCACTTTTCTGCCCAACTTTCCAGTATCCTCCTGTATTCTTGAACAGTCACTTATACTTTCTGTTAGTCCAGAAATGTTCTTGTCATCTGCAAACTTTCTGATAATTCCAACAG
>NW_025204031.1:0-5437 GCF_004010195.1 Chiloscyllium plagiosum
CAGCTCCAAGAATACAATTTGTACTTGCAAATGGTATAGCTCAATCACCGGTAAGCGTGCTGCCTACTCCAGTGAAAAGCCAGTCGAGATACAGGCAAGTGTAGCAATGCAGGACGTTTATCAAGGAATTTTCCCAGATTGTGTCTTAACGCGATCACAGAGTTACAAGCTGAGGCAGGAGAAATCAAAAGGCAGGGATAAGGAAGCTGAAATAAGATTCCAAAATATTTTTAATCAGATCAGTGGGACACAGCAGGGGACAAGCGTTAAAAATGCAAATATATTCAGTTGTGCTGTGCTGCTGACTTACAGCAGAAAGATGAAAGACCTGTACCTGGAAGGAGAGTGAGTGCATCCCCGTGTGATATTACTTAGCAAATGATATGTTAAGGAGGAAATGGAGAGCAACACATATTCAAGCAAGTGAGAAATGGGCAGAATCCTTTTTTCTTTCGGGTACAGAAAAGTGGTGCTGCGAGTGCCGCATGTGCCACAAATTGGAAATTACTTTGGCCTGAGGAAAACGGAAGCTAAAATACAAAGACATTTTTACTGGCCTGGATTGCAGGGGAATTCATTTGAATTTTGCCAGACGTGTCATACATTTCAACTAATAGGAAAACCATGGGAAATAATAAAGCCTGCACCTTTAAGATCTATTTCAGCATTCGAGGAATGTTTGTTAAGAGTTTTCAATCATTGTGTAGGTTCACTACATCCAATAAGCGATGGGAATACGTATTAATTAACAGAAATAGATGGATTGACGAGATTTCCAAATGTTGTTCAATCGTGCAATATGACAGCTAAAAGGACTGTGGAAGAATTACGATTTTTTTTACAAACTAGATTAAGACTACCATCAAAGATACAATGAGCTCAAGGGTCAAACTTCACATCTAAACTTTCCAAGGAGCATATAGATAGCTTGAAAATAAAACGATTCAAATCTACTGTGTACCATCCAGAATCACAGGGTGCATGGGAAGGTGACGTCAATTATTAAAGACTATTTTGAGGTTTTATGGTTCGGAGTAGCCAGATTATTTCCATAAGGGAGTTGCGTCAGTGCTGTTTGCGATCTGAGATGTACCAAAAGAATCCACCAAACTAAGTCCGTCTGAAACCAATTTTGTGCATAAAGTAAGAGGATCATTAAAATTTATTAAGGCAAAATTACTAAGTCAGAGAAGAGAGACCACGCATTTGGACGATATGTCAAATTTTAAAGTTGGACTAAATAATGTTGGGGAGTTGTCGGGAAGTATTTAAAAGTATCGCAGCAAATGGTGAAACAGGAAGTGTATGAGAAATAAAAAAAAAACATAATTATGCCACTGGGAATTATGTATTTATTTAAATTTCATTAATTGGTGAAACGTTAAAATAAGGTTTAGAAGACCTAATCAAATTGAGAGGAAATTGAGTTAGGTTAGCTACTTGATATCGACTCCAGGCACGAAGGAATCTCACGGAATGTGCGATGGGAACATGCTCTGATGGTATTTTGGCAGAAAACGAACGCAAGAGGAGAATGTGTTATTGACTACGACACACTGGGAAGAACCAATGTCAGGGAATTCTGCATTGGACGTTCCTGAAAGAAGATTGCACAATGCAAAATTTGTCCAATATTGGTAAAGTTATTCAGTTATCTTCCAGAAGAAAATCGAAAGTTATTAAACTTGCATGGGGAGATCTGCTGAAATATACTGGGCATTAATAATCTAACTGTAGATGATGTAAATATAGGAGATGCTGTTCTGACTTTGTAACATCCTTGCACGCATAACCCTCTAAATTTGTACAAGTTCATATGGAGATCTCACGTATGCTCGAAAATGGCATAACGGAAGTGAGTTTCAATGAATGGAGTTCACCCATCATCATGGTGCCAAAGCCAGAAAAGTCCCAACAGTTATGTGTGGACTATCACAAAATCAATGTTGTTAGAAAGACTGATGCATATCTGCAGTTGGAGGACTGTGTTAAATGACTTTGTTAACCATTGCCAAAGTATCAGCAACACCTAATTACACGAAGGCTTTCCAGGTGCCTATCGATGCCAGTGATGTGCGTGTCTCTCTTCTTCTGCCCCTCTAATTTCGACTTGTAAACCTGTTTTATTTATACTCTGTGTTTATGGGGTTTAATTATCAGGACGGCTGTGTATTTTTGGAATAGCATAATTAAGTCTATTTTGTATAGCTGAGTTCTGTGGGTATTCTATATTCTGTTCACTGTGTTTCATCCTTTAATATTGTGAATAATTTTCTCTCTGTTTTAAAAACTGGTAGTCAAACTAGCTAAAATATTCCGAGTAAATTTTACCATATATTCACCAAAACAAAGAACGACATTACGCTCTGCATTGCCTGCATAAGAATGTTTTGAGTGGTGTGGCCTCGGCAAAACGGGGGTTATTTTTCTCAGACCAGAGCTGATTGTGAGGAGACATGATTGACGTGTACGAAATAATGAGGGACATGGAATGACAGATTGAAGGACACATTTGGTCTTGATCGATCACCAGGGTTTTTCGATTTCAGATAAGATGCAGAAAGCGTTGAATAGACTGGTAGGAAAACTTTATCAGTCAGTGGTGGTAGACTCTGGAACTCACTCTCTATAAAGATCAGTTGGACAGTTATCCCTTTATTCTTCTCTGATTCCACTGGCCAAGGAGTTTCAAAAAATTCTCAAAGCTGAGCATTCCCGCGAGCAACAGTTACTCGATCAGTGGCTTTATGATATGGAAAGGTGCCCATGAGGATCGTGTGCGACTATTCGGCTTCCCTCCTGTGATGATGCTGGAACATTGACTTTCATATTTTCGGGTACATTTAATGAAGGCATTCTCGTTCTTGCAGATTAGGAACTCATACCGTATTTCGACTTCAGAAAAATCAGTTTTCCTGCTTATTAAAAGTCTGCTTTGTTGCCGAGCCAGGTAGGATTCGAATCTACAATCGCCTGAGCAGTAGTCAGGCGCGTTATCCATTGCGCCACTGGCCCGATACACAGGGAAGGACTTAAGAGCCATGATGTTAACACGGACATGGTTAATAGCAGTCGTGTTCACCAATTGAACAAGCGATAAAGATAATTACTGTCACTGCTTCGGTCCAATCTTCAACACCTTTCAATGCAGCGAATGTTCCAAAAAAAAACACATATGTCCTCATGAAGCTTCCATTCACACTCTGTCTGCTCAGTCATTCAATGGTATCACTGCTGATCTGATGAATTTCGTATCCACTTCTTCAGCATAACTGACGTGAACGTGAGCCTCGTCACCACATCGTATATACCAGTTAATTTTCAGAGGTCTCGATTACAGTAACGACCTTTGCGTGTATGCAGGAAAGTGACTACTGTGAACTGAGCAAAAAAATCCCTTCATAGAAATTAATCCAGTGCAAAGTCAACCATATAAGGACGGGCAGAAGACGTAAAATATTCCTCTACTTCACCCGGCACAGATGCTTCTCCAAGAATTGACTCTTTGCAGAACTCTTCTTTGCAATTTAGACTGTCCCAGTTGCAGATATTCTCTCAATCCACAAACAAGTGTCCTGCTGAAAATTACTTCACTTAAGATTAAAATAGTTCACTATCTTGACGCCCAGCTGATGTCCCAATATTCCCTATTCCATGTCAATACAAGTTCTCGCAGGTGAAATTGGAGCTCCCAGCAATACAGTGTTATTGAGAACTACATTTCAGCAATACCCTGCCGTATCCCATGATCCTTTGAAGTTTTGTAGATATCTCGCAAACGTAATCTCCTACAACCTCAGTGTTGCAATCACTACAGTCTCTCGGGACACAGAAGTTAAAGACTCAACCGAATCTGAGTTCCCACATCTCAGTCACTGTTTGATAAGTATTCCTTTCTGCGAGTGGTTCTGTTCCTGGCATAACCTCTGCCACGATCCTTATTGCTTTTTGCATCGGGCTTTTCCATGTGGCACCAGGATCATGAAATGGTTCTTCCTTGGCATTGTAAACACAGCAAGTTCTGCTCGAATCAAAGTAACAGCAATCGGCATTTTTCCTGTTTTACTCCATGTAATATGTGCGTAGCTAACGCTGGGAAAATCAATCTTTTTTTAACATAAAAATATTCTTCGTGATGATCAGTTTCCTTCTTCAAACACCCGCTGTCTCACATATTTGCGTTTCACATATCATAATCATCCTTTATCGGAGAAATATCTCCCTCCCACAAGAACTAACTCGCCTAAACGTCCACCTTCCCATTTCACTGAGGTATTTCGCAATATAATACTGACATTTACAGTGTTCATTCTGTACTGCTACGGTCACTATTTTGGGTGAAAGTGCTCAATCCCATGGTCAGCATCTTCAAGCAATTCAATCCATTTAGATGCAGCTGTTCTGTAATTAATCCTCCTGGAGCAGCTTTTACTGACACGGACAAGACATGACTGGAACATCGGGTTCAGCATAAGTGCACAGCGAAGGATTGAGCAAAAGATGTTTTATTGGAAACGGCAAGTTTCTGTGGCTTTCTCCAGTCATTTATTTCATTTGTTCATTCGGTTCCCCCGACATATTGCGTGCAGCTCTGCAATTCACATTACAGTAGTCATGTGATCGCACTGGAAACCGTGCATAAATTGAAAAGTTGAGGTTATGAAGACAGATTGTTTTGACAGTGGTTGTTTTCTTAAGGCAGAGGAAACTGTGAGGATAGATGTTTCATATGCACTAAATAATGAGCATCATGGACAATGCAGACTAAAAGAAACGTTTCCTCTTGACCGATCAACAGAGGCATAGACTGAAGTTAAGAGGTGGAAAGGGTTGAGGAGATATGTAGAAAAATCTCATCAGCAAGCGGATGGTTGAATCAGGATTCACTGTCTGAAGGGATGCGCAGAGGAGAACCCACATAACCTTCAGAAATACACGGATCTGAGCTTGAGTTGTTCATGCATACAAGGCCAAGTGATGAAAATGAATAAAGATAGTTAAGTGATTGCATCTGACGAAAGCATCTACAACGACCTTGAGGCCTGTCATTCTACACATACGTGGTATTCGTATAGCTGTCCGTGGGGGGCTAGCAGTTCTATTCTTTCACTTTCTTCGTTGTGACCCGGCTTTGATTCTCAGTCTGGGAGTTGGGGTTTGTTTAGATCCAGACAGCGACATCAGCAAAAGCAGACCACCTGCAAGTGGTGTGCTTTTAGTACCTCAGATCAATTAATGACGTCGAGAAATGAGAGACTATGTCCCAGACTCTAAAATAAAGGGGACGGTGCCTCGGCAGTCTCTGCTCATTCAGACAGTTCACTCTCCATTCTCCTCTGATTCCGCTTCCTAACGATTTTCCCAAAATTGACAAAGCTGAGACTTGTCTCTGTGTCTTGTTTCCTTGACAATCACAGGTGCCGCAGTGAATCTCGGA
>NW_025204031.1:5666-9004 GCF_004010195.1 Chiloscyllium plagiosum
CTGTTACTGCTTCATTCCAATCATCCACTCTTTGTGCAGCGGGAGGTTTTGTAACGAAAAGACATTTACCCTCCTGAAACTTCTATTCACTTTGTGTCTACTCAGCCATTCAATGGTATCTCGACTCATCTGATGAATTTCAAATTCCACTTCACTGATTTTGCTCCATCACTTTTGATAAACTAATCCCTAATGACAACATGATATTCAAGCTAATTTTAGAAGTATGCGAGTTTACAATAAATTCAATAAAATGAAATGAGCAAAAAAAATCCCTTCCTGCCAGAGCAGAGTTAGCCATATGAGAACGGTCAGAGTGCAACAACATTACCTCCGTTTCTCTCTGTGCAGATGTCAATAGAAGCTGCTCCAGGTAAAGTTGGAACTATCAGCTTGATGTCCCAACGCTCCCTGCTTCGTGCCAATGGAAGCTGCTGCAGTTGAGGTTGGAGCTTCCAGCCTGATGCGACATATACCACGTCAATAAAAGCTGCTCCATGTTGGAACTCCCAGTTCCCAGCATTTCAATTCACTCTATACTTTCAGCAAAATACTTCACACTCACTGATTTCATTACTGAACCCATATCCGCTGGCTCATCCCCATCCCCATTTCCAGTTTGATCTTCGTTTTTGCACCACACAGTATTCCATGCCTGAAACCTGGCACTATATGGTATTCCACAGCAGTGGTCACTTGCTTGTATGACGAAGTTGGTAAAGAAACCGAAGTTAAACTGCATTTCTTTTGCAGAAATACATTCCAGCAATTCCCTGCGCTATTCCCTGATACCTTCCTTTTCTTGACAACTATATCAATCTTCACCTCCAGCAAACTAACTGATGAAATATCCATCGGCTCTCGAGATACCGAAGTTAACCATTCAGCTCACCATGAGTTTGCATGCCTCAGTCACTGTCTGTCAAGTATTCCTACTGTTCATGTGGTCCTGTTCCTAATATATCCTCTGCCACTATCTTTACTGCTTTTTGCATCATGCTATTCCATGTGGTGCCGGTATCGTGCATTGGTTAACGCTTTGCATACTGGCAGCAGAAAGATCATCGGCAATTTGACTTCCAGTATTGTCACTTGTTACCGTTTTATGCAGAGGAAGACATGCTTAACAAAACCAGGAGCGAATCAATCTTTTTTGACATGAAAATATTCGTCGAGGTGATGATTTTACTCCTTCAAACCCTCGCCCTTTCACATCTCTGCTGTCTATGTATCAGGATTCAAACCCACCCATTCTCGGATATTTCTCCCCATCCCACGATCAGTAACCCTGCTTTTGGTTCCTCCTCCAATTTCCCTGAGGCATTTGGCTATCAAGCACTCGCATTGACATTGTTCAGTCTGTGCAGCTGCAGTGAATGTTGTTGGGCGAACCTGACCCAATCCCACAATTCGGACCTTAAAACCAGTCGATCCATTTACATACTGCGGTTGTGAGATCAGTGCTCATGTATCAATTTTTACTGACATGTACCGGAGATCATTGAAACTTCAGGATCAGGAAAAGAACACAATGCAGTATTCAACAAAGTGTTTTTTTTTGGAAACGATCAGTTTCTCTGTTCTCATTTCAATGGAGAAGAGTAGATTGTGAGGAACCATGATTGAAATGTGCAAAACAATGAGAGATAAAGGCATGTTCGGCTGAAATAAATGGTTCCTGTCGGTCAAACGCCAAGTGGTGTAGACTAAATGTAAGAGGCAGAAAGTTTTCAGGAGATAAGCAGTAAAAACTTTATCCACAAGTGGTGGTGAATAAATCTCAAACTCATTGTAATGCAATCAACACAACCTTCAGAGGTATTGAATCTGTATTTGTGATGCTAAGGCATATAAGGCAAAGAGATGGAAATTGGAATAAGGATAGTCAAGCGGTTGTTTCTGCCAAGAACGCGTCCAACACATTTGAGGGCTGTCACTCTACGTGTGCCAAACCGCTGTACTCGTCCCTGGTCGTGTACTGGTCCTGAATGGCACTTTTACCACTGCGGCCCGGGTTCAATTCCTAGTAAGGGCTATTTTGTTCAGTATGAACAGCATGGGCATCTGTGATAGGATTCCTTTCAATGCTTCGAATCAATCAATGTCTCCACGAACATCAGAGTCAATGTTCCAGCCTCTTAAAGTAGGAGAAGGTGCCTCGGCACTCCATGAGCCAACATGAGACTGAGATATTTATTTTGTTTCCTTGCCATTACGAGGAACCGCAGCGATTGGGTCGTTGGCTGTGTGAAATTGAAAAGTGGCGATTCACAATGTGTGGGACTATTTGGTCTTCCTCACTTGACATGACGCTGCGACATTGACTGTGATGTTCTCCGGGTCGTGTACTGAAAGAGATTCTCGTATCTGCATATCAGGAGCTCAAACTTCATCTCAGCTTCAGAACAATGAGGAAAATTAGGTTGTGAAATTAATAAATACCTGCGTTAACCTCGAGCTAGAGAGGTGCGAAACCTTACAATGTTCTGTTCTGGAGTCAGGCACGTTAGACGTTTCGCCACTTGCCCCATATGTTCTTCACGCTTTCATGCTTCAGTGTTGTGATGTTAACATGGACAGGAGAACTAGCAGTCATATTCAAAAATTTAACCAGGAAAGAAAATCACCACCACTGCTTCAGTCCAATCCTCCCCACTTCGTGTTTCAGCACGATTCATAATGAAAACATATCTGTCATGATGAAGCTTCCATTCAGCCTCTTGTCTGTTCAGTCATTGAATAGGATCATCGTTGATTCTGTAAATTTCAACATTAGTTTCCTGCCTTTCCTCCATAAATCAAGATAAACTCGAGCATAATGTCAACATCAAATAGAGTCACAGAGTCTGAGAAATGCACAGCATGGAAACAGACTGTTTGGTCCTACTCGTCTATGCTGACCAGATATCCCAACCCAATGTAGTCCCACCTGCCATCACCCCGTCCATATCCATCCAAACCCTGTCTATTTGTATATCCATCCAAATGCCTCTTAAATGTTGCAATTCCTCTGGCAGCACATTCCATGCACTTATCACTCTCTGTGTGAAAACGTTGCCCAGTCGGTCTCATGTATATCTTTCCCCTTCCACCCTAAAACTATGCCCTCAATTTTGGAATCGCAGACACCAGGGAAAAAGACTTTTTCTATTTACCATATGTTTGAACCTCATAATTTTCAAATCCTCTAACAAGTCACGCCTCAGCCTCCGAAGCGCCAGGGAAAAGAGTCCCGGCCTGTTAAGCCCCTCCCAATATCGCAAATCCTCCAACCTTGGCAAATCCTCATTTTTTTTCTGAACCTTTTCAAGTTTCATAACTTCTTTCCGATAGGAAGG
>NW_025204032.1:0-1428 GCF_004010195.1 Chiloscyllium plagiosum
TCTGGGACACCTGCAGCAACCAACCAAACCGCCTCGTGGATGAACACTTTAACTCCCCCTCGCACTCCGCCAAGGACATGCAGGTCCTTGGCCTCCTCCATCGCCAGACCCTGGCCACATGACTCCTGGAGGAAGAGCGCCTCATCTTCCGCCTAGGAAACCTCCAACCATATGGGATGAATGTAGATTTCTCCAGCTTCCTCATTTCCCTACTCCCCACCTTATTTCAGTCCCAACCCTCGGATTCAGCATCGCCCTCTTGACCTGCAAAGTTCTTCCCGACCTCTCCGCCCACACCCCCTCTCTGGCCTATCATCCTCACTCTTATTGGCACACCAGCCTCATTCCTGAAGAAGGGCTTATGCCTGAAATGTCGATTCTCCTGCTCCTCGGATGCTGGCTGGCCTGCTGCGCTTTTCCAGCACCACACTTTTCAATCCTGAATGTTGTACAAGTCTTACTACACATGGACACAGACTGCTTCAGGAACTGATGGGGATAAAATTGTTCTGAACATTGTGTGATCTTCATTGAATTACCCCACATCTGAGCTGGTGAGGGGTGGGGGTGACATTGAGGAGTAACTGACGATGCTTGTGCTGAGGATCTCCCGCAGAGATATCCCAGGATTGAGGTGGTAGATATCCAAGAAACACAAACATCTTTTTTGTACTGAATCACTTCAACAAGTGGGGAGGACACTATTTATTTCCATTAAGTTCCATTTTGTTTGGGTTCCTTAATACCATCCTCAGTTAAATACTGCCTTGTTATCAGGGTCAGTTACTCTCCCCAGTGTTAATATCTTTTGCTGGTGTGAATAGGTCACAGTGTATGTGTGGAAGGTGTTTCCTTCTCACAGAATGGAGTGACAGCGGACCTCTCTATTCCAGAGAGGAAGGGGAGATAGATTACTGAGATAGTTGGAAGCCCGGATGGATGGATGTTTGACATATCAGGTACTCCAGCAGTTGGGGCCGAGAGCAGATCTGCCATGATCCTATTGAAGGGAAAATCAGGCTGTTGGGGCTGAATGACCTACTCCTGCTTCTTATGTTCTTGTATTCGGTTATTGGATGGTTCATCATTGTTATTTTCCTGGAAGTCCTGTGAATGATTGTTAAAGGCAGAGAGACCAGAGGATTTTTGAGCAATATCTGGGTTCGATATGAGGGCTGTATTCACTGTGAAATTGGATCTGCACCATGACAAATAAATGTAGACAGGGAACCATCTGTAAAGAGAGAGGAGGGGCCTGTTTTACAGCAACACATACTCTTTCCCCAAGAACGTTTTCCAATCCATACAAAACAATGTTTGACTGTCTTCAGAGGTTGAATGGTGTCCTCTGTTTCTATGCACCACCAACCCAGGAGCAAGTGGTCTCCAACTGCTCCTGAGCAGCAGGTTTAAGAGACTGAATGGAAT
>NW_025204032.1:2091-3580 GCF_004010195.1 Chiloscyllium plagiosum
CTAGACCATGTACGGTCACACTGAATATTCCCCTGATTGCATACTGAATCCCTGTTAGCCTCTGCATTTAGGAGTAGGACTCATGAATAAGGGCTTATGCCCGAAACATCGATTCTGCTGCTCCTTGGATGCTGCCTGACCTGCTGCGCTTTTCCAGCAACACACTTTTCAGCTCTGATCTCCAGCATCTGCAGTACTCACTTTCTCATTTCTGTCCTATTCCAAGCTGTTTCTCCTGGAATTTGAGAAAGGGAGGTAGGGAGTGTAGGTGGGAGTAGGTGGTCCTGGTGTTGGTGCTGGTGTAGTTGGGAGGGAGATGGTGACTTGTCCAGAGGGAGTCAGTCCGCAGTGTTGCATCCATGCAGTGTTATTAGTGAGGGAGATATAGTAGAGGGGAAAGAGAGAGAGAGAGCGAAGGTGCTTCTTAAACCAATGAGAGTTTAGGAGGAGAGAGAGAGAGAGAGAGAGAGAGAGAGAGAGAGAGAGAGAGAGAGAGAGAGAGAGAAGGTGTTTCTAACAAAAATGAGAGTTTTGGAGCATGAGCCTTGTCCGGGGTCGGTGCTATAACAGGTATACAGGGAGCAGAGAGAATGCAGTGACCCTAATGATGACAGAGCGGATTAGGTTATTGATGTTTTTCCTGTCTTGCTGGACATTTCCTCAGACCGCAGATACTGCACTGAAATGGGTGGTGAGCTCAGACAATGCTCGTTGGGTCCAGTGGTGTGGCCCATTCAGGGAAGAGAATGGTCCCCCTCTCGACCAGCCCATCCACCAGGACCTCCATGCCCCTGTTAACAAACCGTGTTGTAATTGCCCCTTATCTGCCATGCTCGGGGTAAGCTGTGCAGGGCAGCTCCAATCTGTGAAAGCATAACCGTGTGCCCATTGGTCTTTTAAAGATGGCACCAGTGCCAGTGATAATGGAATATCCGGGGCATCCGAGTGATGGTGTGTACCTCCAGCCATGATGGATGGGAGAATGGGCTGGCATTCAATGAGAGGGATACCATGCGGTGGAGTAAGTAGTTAATGTGGTGGGTTAGGTAAGAAAGCAGAAGCAAACTATCTCGGCGTCGTACAGACGATCCCTCTGTCATACTCAATGAAAATTACACTGACACAAATTACTGTTAGATTGAGCCCAATGAGTCGAAGACTCTGCTAAGCCCATTCCCAGTTACAAAGCTGCAGCTGGTCCAATACAGAGAAGGAGATAAACATGACCTACCCTTGGGAAATAAGGTAGTTGGAGCGGGTGATTGAGATAACAATGGGGGAACACTTTGTGACAAGTCATCATAATCCTATTAGTTTTAAAATACAGATGGGAAAAAATGAACCAGGACTAAAACTTAAAGTTCTAAATTGTTAAAAAGCCAATTTTGATAATATTACTCAAGACATTTCCAAAGTCGATTGGCATAAATATTGGCAGATAAGGGGCCAGCTGAGAAGTGGGAAGCCTTCAAAAATGAGATGTCAAGAG
>NW_025204032.1:5896-9004 GCF_004010195.1 Chiloscyllium plagiosum
ATGCAATGTAATCCTGATAAATATGAGGTGATGCAGTTTGGAAGTAGGAACCAGACAGGAGAGGACTCAGTGAATGGTAACACAGTAGGAAGATCAGAGGGTGCTTCGCCACAAATCCCTGTGACTGGACAGTTTCGTAGTCAAGTTAAGAAGCGATTGGGAACGGTAAATACAGCCTCTACTCATCGGAACATAGATTATAAGAGCTATACAAGACATTGGTTCGCCAAGATGGATAATAGTGTGAAGTTCTTGAAGCCATATTATAGGAAGGATGTGATTGCACTGGAGGGCGTGCTGAGGAGATTTACCTGGATGTTCCTTGGGATGGAGCACATCAGCTATGGAGAGAGGCTGGATAAGCTCAGGTTGTTTACTTTGGAGCAGATAAGGCTGAGGGGGCATGATTCAGAAGGATAAGCTTACTGGGACGTGGACAGGGTGGATAGACAGCAGCTGTTCCTTTTAGTCAAAGGAGCACACGTTTAAATTGAAGGGTTTGAGGGTTAAAGAGGATTTGCGGAATGTTTTTCACCCAGAGGGTTTTGGGGTCTGGAATGTTCTTCCTGAGGGGGGAGTTATCATGGTAACCTCACAACGGTTACAAAGTTACTTGAATGAGCACTGGAAGTGTCATAACATTCCCTGCTAGGGGCCTCGTGTAGGAAAGTGGGAATACTATAGACTGTATTTCTGACGGTGCAGAGCCTATAATTCTGTGATTCTATGGCGGTGGACGTCAATTGATGGTTTTCCGAAGAGAACATCAACAATAATTATAAGAGTGAACTGTCAATGGAAAAGGTTAGAGGAAACAAGCGCAAATTCGTTACTTATCAACCCAGAGAACGGAGAATAGAGAACAGGGAAATGGCAGAATTATGAAGCAACTACTTCAGTTCTATCTTCACAGAAGAAAACAGACCAAACAAATCAAATCTTCCCAGCAACACTGGCAAGCCTAAGTCTCGAGAGAAAAAGAATGAAATTAGTAAATAAATGCTTTAAGAGAAATTATTGGGACTGAAGTATTTAGACTACATATGGAAGGTGAGAAGGTAAAATCCAATACCAGGGACCTGTGCTTAAATAAAGGAGACTACAATAGGATGAGGGAGGAGTTGGCTAAGGTTGGCTCGAAGTAAATGCTTGACGCAGAAACTGTTGATGAATAGTGGATGGCTTTCAAAGCAATGTTTCCCAAGTGCTCAGCAACAATATGTAACAGGAAAATGGAAGGACTGTATGAAAACAAAAGGTAACCTGCTATGATGTCTCAGGAAATAATGGAGACTACCAAGATTAAATAAATTGCATAAATAATGCCAAAGACCATGGGAAAACTAAAAGATTGGGAAAACTTTAAAGGTGAAAAAAATGCAACAATAACGTTATCAAGAAACATAATAAAATTAACCTATGTGAGCAAAGACAGATAGCAAAAGATTCAATAAATGTATAAAACAAAAAGAGTGGCGAAGGTAAGCACTGGTCCTTTAGAGGGTGAGAAGGGCGATTCACTAATAGGACATGAGGAAATGGCTGATGAATTGTTGGTCTTCACATCGGCAGACGCTCATAACATGCCAATAATTGTCAAATAGAGGAAGGTAGGTGAGGACCTGGAAGCATACATTTCCACGAGAGAGATAGTGTTGGGCAAGGTAACGGAGGTAATGTTAGATAAGTCCCGTAGCCCTGATGGAATGCATCCCAGGGTACTAACAGAGGTGGTGAGAGAAATATCAAATACGTTTGTGGAATTTTTTCTAAATTCACTGGCCTCTGGTGCAGTTCCAGCAGATTGTAAAACAGGAAATCAGAGAAAACTGTTGAAATGGAAAGGTAGACAAAGAGTGGGGAATTGTAGACCGGTTAGCCGAGCATGTGTAGTGGGGAAATTGTGCCGCTGGGCAGACACAGCATCAGTTTATGAAAGGCAGGTCATGCTTAACTAATTTATTGGAACTCTATGAAGACATTATGACTACGGGGACCCAGTAGCTGTGGTATACTGAGACTTCCAAAAGGTATTCTAAAAGGTTACTGCATGGCGTTACAGGTAATGTATTAACATGTGTAGTGGATTGGTGAACTAACAGGAAGCAAAGAGTGGGAATAAATGAGTGCCTTTCTGGTTGCTGATCAGTACTAGTGGTGTGCCTCAGGGAACGCAATTATTCACATCTTGCATAAATGATTTGGATTTGAGGACCACGTCTCAAACATTGCAAATGATACTGAAATGAATGGCAGAGCAAAGTATACAGAAGACAGTTAAATTTTGCAAAGGATATAAATAGTTTAAGTGAGAGTACAAAGGTCTAGCAGATAGAGTACAATTGTAATAAATATGAAGTCATCCAATTTGGAAGGAATAGCAATAAAAAGGATGGTTTTTGCATTGTAAAGATAGAGCATGTTTCTGTGCCTGGGTGTCCTTGCGTATGAATCACAGAAGTTGGTCTGAAGGTGCAACAATTAACAAGGCAAATAGAAATTTGTTTTTCATTGTGAAAGAGATTGATTTTAAACGCAGGGAGGTAATGTTGCAGCTGTATAAGGTGCTGGTGGGACCACACTTGGGGTTCTGTGTGCAGTTATGGTCTCCCTACTTGAGAAAGGATGTTCTGCCACTACTGTGGACGCAGCTGAAAAATGTGTTGCTGGAAAAGCGCAGCAGGTCAGGCAGCATCAAAGGAGCAGGAGAATCGGCGTTTCGGGCATAAGCCCTTCTTCAGGAATGAGACAGGCGAAGATAAAAGGTAGGAAGGAAGGACTTGTGGAGGGTCGTTGGGAATGCGATAGGTGGAAGGAGGTTGAGGTGAGGGTGATAGGCCGGAGAGGGGGTGGAGGCGGAGAGGTCGGGAGGAAATTGCATTTCGAGAAGGCGGTGCTGAGTCCGAGGGGTGGGACTGAGATAAGGTGGGGGAGGGGAAATGAGGAAGCTGGAGAAATCTGCATTCATCACTACTGTGGACGCAGAGGAGGTTCACTAGTTTAGTTACAGAGTTGAGGGGTTTGGACTGAGGAGAATGGAATTATATATTGATTGGAATTTGAAAGAATGAGAGGGGATCTGATAGAAACATATATCCCTAAAAGGGA
>NW_025204033.1:0-2158 GCF_004010195.1 Chiloscyllium plagiosum
TGTCTTCACTTTCTCCGGGGGAAGTAGGTTTAGCGTATGGATTTCAGTTGCAACAGAACAGGATGAGGCGGTTTAGCCCTGGAGACTAATATATAGTTACAAGAGGAGGTTAGTCATCCTCTCAAGCCGAGAACACTGGACCAAGTTTAGGCCATGAGATACCCGTATCCTGTTACACAGCAACAGGATCAGTCCATTCAACCTCTTCAATTCAGTAACACGGGCGAACAAATGACTGGAGTATGGGGAATAATGGAATAGTATCTCAGGCCTCTCAGACCTACCTTTCACTCCAGGAAGATTATAGATAATCGCCTTTAGGCAATTTCTCTTTCATACCGAATTCTTTGTAAACCTCAACTTTCTGACGTGTCAAAATGCGTTGACACGCTCCCCAACATTTATGTGACGTAGCTCCCCTAACTATCTGGGGAAAGTGGCCCCAACAGTCACAACCCTCTGACAACAGGAAACACTCCCCACACATATACATTGCCCTGTTGACATGAACAAAATATATGAACACAGCATAAGAGTGAATGGCCCTGTTATCACGGCAGGGTTTGACGAAGCAAGGTGTCAAGGAGCCTGAACAAAATTGATCTTAACTGGCATCGGTTGTACAGTCATCACTGGTTGGATCATTCAGAACACAATGTGACTGGTGGACATCAATCCTCTCAGTCCCTGCATATAGCTATGTGCATTCCTCGGTGTAGATTTGTCCAAACAAATATCTTCAGTTGCTTCATCAATGTATTTCCCCACAACATGCCAAAAGAAATGATGATGTTCAGTGAAGATCGCACAATGTTCAAAACAATGCGTCACCCCCTCAGTTGCTCAAGTATCAAACCCTGAACAGCATTCAATCTTGTGCTGTTAACATGTCGGTAACATGCCAATAACAGTGCCACGAGACATTGCACATTTCCATTGTCTAAAAAGAGGAGCTCATTCCGCATCTCAAACTGGTTTAACAGAGACAGTACAAATCCATTATGCCTATCGAAACTATTGCACAAGAAGACGCACAGCCCGTGCAGGGTCTCCTGTGTATTATACAGGAAGAGTGTTCTTTAAAGAAATGCAAATGTTTGACTTCAAAATAGACAGACAGGTGTCTGGAGCAGCACAACAAGTCAGACAGCATCAGGAGGTGAAGAAGTCACTACTTTGGGTATAACTATTTTTTAGGTGTAGGGGTAAGGGAGCTACAGAAAAAGAGGCGAAGTGATGGAGGAGGAGGCAGGGCGGTGAGGCGGGGATCGGTGAACACAAGAAGAGAGTATCACCCGGCTGCTCGATGGAAGGAATGAATCCGATTAGTAACTGAAAGAATGGTTGATCAGAGGAATTGAAGGTAACCAAGGGGCTCGGAAGGAAGTTGGGCAATTGAAAGGGAGATTATTTGAAATTGGAGAAATAAATATTGCCTTACTTGCTGTGGTCTTCCAGCCCCTGCCTGTCTATTATTAATCAGGAAGATAAGGACTCCAGCCATTTCCCTGTACTTGTCCCATGTCGTTCTAATCCTTTCCTATCGATATACTTGTCACAATGTGGAAACATGTAGCACGGGAAAACACATTATACTTCACGCTGTTAATGCTCTGTTTTGAAAATAATGAATGTTTTTCATAACCCTCAAGTTTTAATGCAATCACCTTTTATTATTTTCGAGCGATACAGATTATTTCCTTCACACTCTCCTCATGGCACCATCACCGCAGTGATTATCTCCAGCAATTCCTTTACACTGTATCTCTGTGACAAGGAGATAATTTCTTATAAAGGATAGACAAGTGCACACAGTGCTCCAATTACTTTCTGAACAACACTCGACCACTGCAGGAAGGCATTTTCACTCTTAAACTTTAATAATTTTGCAAAGAAGTACAATATATCATTTACTGTGCTGACCACTTGCTGCCTGGTATGAATTATGTTCGTGACTCATGACCAGGGACACACAGCTCATTTTAGCCAAGTGTTCTTCCGATCTTCTGACAATGTCACATCGACAAAATCATAAGGGTGGTACTTTTGCCTAATCATTTCTTTGCCTTAAGAAAATCTGCTCTTCAAGCACAGCCACACCAGCAGCAACGCCACCATCATCAGTGGAGCTGCTTGCCGATGCGATGGTCTCGCGGTA
>NW_025204033.1:2848-9004 GCF_004010195.1 Chiloscyllium plagiosum
TGCCATTGTTGAAATTTGCTTTTATTTCCTGTCATTTGAACTTAAGTTCTGACGTCATTTGTGGTACGATTCGTTACATTGTATTTCATGTAATTACTTATAAAATGTTTCAAAAATTCTGAATAACATGTCCAGCGGCATTACTAATCTGACGCAATGTCGCTATCATGTCATTATTTTAGACACAAAAGCAAGGCTGTGGTCGAAATATTTGTTGCTGAAAGAGTGCTTACAAGAGAGCTGGAACCGTAAAGTCTGAATTTTACCAAGACATAAAATATGGTTTATATAGCAACAGCTATAGACACAGAGGTGGAGACTGGGGATTTTATGGATCTGATAGTAGACAAGTTTTGTAATGGAGACAATACTGAGACAGAAATCAATTCAGGGCAAAAGGGGATCCCGGGATTGTGAACACATTTTGCCGGATGGGGGATGTGCCAGTGGGGAGGTCTTAAGTATGTGGGCGATGAATGCAAGTTGAAATTAAAACTGAAAACAACATATTTCGTCTTTGCCAAATATAGGTAATAGAAATAACCATGAAGTTCAACATGGCTTATGGGATTAATAAATGGATAGTGATACAGAGAATTATCAGGAACAAGGAGAAAATGAGGACTGCAGATGCTGGAGATCAGAACTGAAAATGTGTTGCTGGAAAAGCGCAGCAGGCCAGGCAGCATCCAAGGAGCAGGAGAATCGACGTTTCGGTCATGAGCCCTTCTTCAGGAACGAGGAAAGTGTTGCTATGGTTGTGCAGTACACAATTGTAAGACACGGAATTTATAGCAAAACATTATAATGTGATGTACCTGAAATTATACGTTAAAAAATGCCTTGATTGTTGATTCTCTCATCTGCTAGAATGACCATGATCGTTTCGCTTCTTTCTTCTGTCAATCATACCTTTATTAAAAAAAATCTACATCCTCAGATTAACTGTAACAATTGGTGTCAGCCAGATAAGATGTTAAGATGTTGATGGTGTTAGCCCCCTGTGTTCCCTTTCTGTGTTTAGGCAGATTCTAATTTTAATTTTAAAAAGCGTTTTACATGGATTCACGTCGTTTTTGAGCAAAGTACAATTTCACACTGTCAACCCTTGCTATAAATTCTGTGTCTTACAGTTGTGTACAGCACAACAACTTGATGAAGGAGCAGCGCTCCGAAAGTTAGTGCTTCCAATTAAACCTGTTAGACTTTAACCTGGTTAGATTAGATTACCTGCAGTGTGGAAACAGGCCCTTCGGCCCAACAAGGCCACACCGCCCCGCCGGGGCGCAACCCACCCATACGCCTGCATTTACCCCTTACCAAACACTGCAGGCAATTTAGCACGGCCAATTTACCTGACCTGCACATCTTTGTGACTGTGGGAGGAAACCGGAGCAAACCCACGGGGAGAACGTGCAAACTCCACACAGTCAGTCGCCTGAGGCAGGAATTGAACCCGGGTCTCTGGCACTGTGAGGCACGAAGCACCACCGGGCGGCACTGTGAGGCAGCAGTGCTAACCACTGTGCCACAGTGCCGCCCGGTGGTGCTTCGTGATTTTTAACTTTGTGAGTTCTGTTTTCTTGAGGTACATTTCCGGTTTCTGAGGCAGGAATTGAACCCGGGTCTCTGGCACTGTGAGGCAGCAGTGCGAACCACTGTGCCACAGTGCCGCCCGGTGGTGCTTCGTGATTTTTAACTTTGTGAGTTCTGTTTTCTTGAGGTACATTTCCGGTTTTGCTTTCACTAATTATTCTAACAGCTTGTCGACTGTACCATGTGATCTTCTCATGAATGGCTAAAGATCACCGCATCTTGTGTATAAACGACGCTATTTCTGAATCCAGGCACAACTCTGTTAATGAGTCCTTGAAACGTGGCTTGTGCGTTCTTCGGTGCAACAATTTGAATGGATACAGCCCATCTGGGGCTACAAACACAGAAACCCTTTTCGCTTTCTCTGGCCAAGTAAACTGTCTGTAACCATGCAGTAAGTCCAACGGTGTGATGGAACCAACGGTGTGATGGAACTGGCTGTTACAAGTCTCTCCGTACAGTCCTCCAATCTTAGTATTGGAGCGGTGTTTAATTTTGAAACAGTGTTAACCTTCCAATAGTCCACAGAAAATCGGTGAGTCTCATCAGGTTTGGGAACAAACACGATCGGAGGCCTGGAGTCAATCTGGCTCTGTTCAATGACGTCTTCATTGAGATCAAATCCACTTCATTCGCGTCCACTGCGGCTATGAAAGGATAAAGTCTGTATGGGTATTGTTTTATCAGAACAACATTCCCGACTTGGACCCTATGTTCAATAGCATTAGTTCACCCATATTATTCCTACATATGTCCTGATCTTGCTGCAACAAACTTTTGAAATGTGTTCTTACTCCTGAGATAGGTAGTTGAGTCTCCTATCCCATTATTCAAGGACTTCCTCATTATTTAACGTAACTTGAGGCACATCAAAATCCACGACATTTGGACGTGATTCCTCACATGGTAGGTCAGTATCTAACACCTGTTTCGCCACTTCCCTGTCTATATTGAAATAAGATTTCAACATATTTACATCTCATACACAATAAAGGTTTTGTTCCATCTAGCAACTTTACCAGATAGTTTACCTGAAGCAACTTCTTTTTTCAATTTCAATTTGATAGGGGCCACTAAACCTGCTTTTGATGGGATCTCCTTACTTTGGTAACAGTACTAATACGTCAACCCCACGAGAAAATGTCCGAATTTTTAGTTTCCATCTGCCAACTGCTTCAGTCTATGCTGTGCCCTCTTCAGGTACTGTTAAACTCACTCACCCCTACCCGATTTAATATTTCCCTCATCTCCTATGCATATTCCAAAAGTGACATCACTTTGGTCCATCAATTTTTCATTAATTCGTTTTAAATGCCCTCTCACTTCTTGTCCAAACATTAACCCAAATAAGTAAACTGATTCGGTTCGTTTGGGGCATCTCGATTGTCAGACAATTTGACTGGGATACCTTCATTCTAATCAATCGTGTAATCCTGATTATGCGGTCTTAACATTGTCTTCATGGTCTATTACCACTTTTTGAAGGCTCCGTGGGATCCAGGATGATACGGACTTGGATTAAAATTCTGCATGCCTATGCTATCCATGACTTACTTCAAAAGCCTAGCAGTAAAATTATACCCGTGGCCTGATTAATTCAGTCTGGGTAGCCCACACCGGGTAAAGAAAGCAACCAACTTCTCCATCACCAATTTTCCTTCGTACTTCGTTCATGAATTGCCGCTGGAAATCTGGAAGCCATATCGATTATGGTGAGCAAGTATTGGTTCCCACTCTTACTTTTAGGGGGGGAGGGGGGACCTACACAGTTAACTATAACTCACGTGAAAGTTTCTCCATATGCAGGAATTGGCAAAAAAACGTTGCTGGTTTTAATACCGCCTGTGGCTTAACTACCATTTGGCAGGTATGACATATGCGGAAAATTCAACCACATCTTTGTGCAGTCCATGCCAACGGAAAAGCTGTGAAAATCAGCCTGACTCTTCCTCACATCTATCTGACCTTTCACTTGTAATTCATTTACTATATTTAACATCTCCTGCTTGTATGCTACTGGCAATACTTCTGCCCATTTCTCCTGTGCACTAACCTGCCGAGGTCTCCATTTTCATTTTAGGATGCTCTGCTTCCTTTCTTATGACCTCATATTTTTGTGCATTTGCGTTAGCCTATTAGTACGAAAAATGACTGCCTTGCTGTCTGCCTGTTCAGGATTTTCCTGCACCGTTACATCAGAATGTCCGTTAACTGAACCTCAGCACCCTCATCGTTCACTTTAGTTGTCCACTTTCCTCATTCCTGAAGAAGGGCTAATGCCCGAAACGTCGATTCTCCTGTTCCCTAGATGCTGCCTGACCTGCTGCGCTTCTCCAGCAACACATTTCCATCTCTTGTCCACTTCTTGCTTTAACGTATGGCAATGGGATCTTGTTATAATAATGTTTAGAAACATTCCAGGGTACCTCTCTTTGAACTACTCAGTTTCCTGGTCATCCTTTGGCTTCTGCAAAACCAGGGGCTTCACACCCACTTTGGATCCTGACAAAACATTGCCAAGAATAACTGTTTTCCTGGAAATGACATTGTCAGTCACTTCCACTGTTACTTCCCAAGTCTTGATTTGGATCTCCAAACTGATCTTACGCAGGGGAAAGTTACATTTCTGCCAATATAATCCACAAGTTATTACTTTCTCGGGTAACATGTGGGAAAGATTGAAAACACTTTCATCTCTTACTGTTTGCATTCTTCTCCTGTTCTTCATGTATAATCTTTACCCACAGCGGTGAAGTCTTCCCAGAGGTCAATATCCAGCCCCTGCCTCAGCTGTGCAATTTCCTGCAACTCCTCGACTTTCCCTGGGGGCTCCTTTCCTATGTTCGCGAATGTTACTGGCCTAGACTCTTCTGCGTCAGCTAGTCCCACAGTGTCTTTCTTCAATGAACAATGCAGTGACTTTTTGTCTCCCACTTGCCACAATGGATACCTTGGTATCAGTGAAGAATGACGAGGCCTTGCACATCCTTGGCTTTCTCTTTTCACTTCCGGTAAACTATTCCCAGTTTTGCAGTGAAGCATCACCCCTTGTCCCAATTTTATCCCTTACTGGATGAAATTCATTTCGGAATGTATATATTACGTGCGACACGAATGCATATTCATCTGCCATCTCTGCCTCTCGTCTCACTTCTTGAAAGTTCTGTTCGTCAACATCTCTGGAAGTGAGTTTGTAACCTCGTTCAGCATGGAGTCTCATAGGTCTTATCTGTTTTTAAGTCCCGCACAAAAAATTACTATGATTAATATTTTTTAAAAAATCAACATATCTGATCTGCTACCGTATTCATGTCGGTGATTCATTGACTCTTTGCTTCTTGTATCAATTCATAAGCACTGAAAATAGCCAGTTTAACAACGTCATGATCTCTTGACCGCGCTGATTGCGCTGCATATGCCTCACTGCCCTACCTTCCAGCTTCGTCTGAATTAGCATTCCCCAAAATGTCTCTGACGACTCCATCTGCCGAGCTAGTTTTTCAAACGAAATAAAGAAGGCTTCGCATCTTTCTCATCGGAATGCGGCAATGTTTTAAAACAGTTGAATAAATACCTACACCCTTGCTTCATGTATAAAATGTTAACTTCACGTTTCTGACTAGTTTACAACTTCTGAAGTCCAAATTATCTCTCCCTTTCCGTTTCTCTTTCTTTACTCTCTGTGCTCATCTAAGAACCTTCTCTCCTGTTTTTATTTCTCTTTATCTTTTTTCTCACTCTTTTTCATTCTCCCACTTTATCTTTCTTATTGCACAGGGAAGAACCTTCTCTCTTTTTTTCTTCCAACTCAATTTGAATAATTTTCAATTTAATTTTCCTAACTGAATTGCACTTGTCTGTTTCTCCCATATGCCTAACTGATTGACCAAGTCCATTACAATTTCAGCTTTCCATTTGTCCAGGGGTAAAACGAATTTTAAGCTGTCAGATAATAACAAAAGCATATCTGTCCTCTATCATTCTCAACTTCCTTGGCAAATTTGGAAAAAATCTTAAAAACACGGAACGTCTTTTAGCATGGTAAGTGCCATTTCCCTCACTTTCAATTTAAACAAACACACATGACTGCAATTAAACGGCACGGTGGCTCAGTCGTTAGCACTGCAGCATTAGCGTACTAGAATCCCAAATTCGATTCCAGCCTCGCGTGATTGTCTGTGTGGCGTTTGTATATTCTCCCCATGTCTGCATGGGCTTCCAAAAGGTGCTCTGGCTTCCTTTCATAGTGCAAAGTTGTCCAGGTCAGGTGAATTGCCCACAGCGTTCGGTGCATTAGTCAGAGGGAAATGGATCAGGGTGAGTTACTCTTCGGAGAGTCGTGGGGACGTTTTCGGTGAAGGGCCAGATTCTGCACAGATGGGAATCTAAACTAAACGCTTTCTTTCACCTCCAGTTTATTTAAATATCCAGGGCACCAATGGCCAACAGTTTAGATCTGCTGGGGGTCTTTCGAACTTCAAATATATTCAAACATGTCCAAATCCCAAACGAGCACTCAATCAGTATCAGCGCTTATTTCGAACCTCTCTGTTAATTAAA
>NW_025204034.1:0-800 GCF_004010195.1 Chiloscyllium plagiosum
ACAGCTTCTTATCTAAGAAATGGAAGAAGCAGTGATTGATGAGTTAGAGCGAAGTCACTAGCCGATTCTAGCAGCTGTTCAGATCCCTGGTTATCTCCTTTGTAAATTGCTGATGTTGAACATCAATGTGAGCTCTGTATGTTCTTGATACAGTTCAAATTGATTTATTTCAGAACATCTTGTTGCGTTTCAAAAGTGAGCAAAGTGAGGAAGTCCGTGCACAGTGTTACACTGCTTTCGATTGCGTTGTATTTGCAACGAGTTTGCTTTGTTAATTTCTAGCATTCAGTCCTACTTTAACAAAACGGGGCATGTATATTTAAAAAGTGTGGTGTTTTCGTTCTCTCAGGGGTAGTTGTGAGTCTGCAGAATTCTGGGCATCAAAGGTTAATAAATGATATTTTTAATGAAAAGAAGTCATGACGGCAGAGCTCGTTCCTTGTTGACCAATGAAGTGAAAGAACAGCAGGGATGTTCAGAAATATTCATGCATGTCGAAATGAGGATGAAGGTGAGTGAAATTATCTATTAGCAATGCAGGCTCTAAGGGATAAATGAGCAACTTATGTATTTTTGATTGTATCTTCAAAGGGTTAACGAATTGTCATTTTCCTTGAGTATTGTTGTTGAGAAAAAGACTTCTGGGCAAGAGATGGGAGTAGACAGTCATCAATTTTTACCAGGTTTTACTTGTGAGCCTGGCGATCATAATCAGTATAACCAAATACCTTTCTTGTGGAGGCCGGCCGTTCAGTCCATGGAATCCACACCAATCTTCCAAAGAATGTCCAATCCAGCTC
>NW_025204034.1:879-9004 GCF_004010195.1 Chiloscyllium plagiosum
GGATTTTACAATATTGACTATCAGTCTGATGTTGTAAAATATTGTGCATAATCGAGCCTAAAACAGATGGTAGTAAGATTTTAAATAAGGGCAGACAAAGATCAGAGATTATTGTAATTTAGAAAGCGAATAACATCGAGCACATGCAGGCACAGAAATTGATCAGGAAGAAGTCAGTTCAGGTATGGATGTGGGTAGAGCGAGCATGATCGGTCACAGATTAGGTTAGATCAAAGGATGAAGAGATCACACAGACCGAGTGAAGAAAAACACAGGAGGAAGCAACTGTTGGTTTGAGAGGAGACTGTGTTTTGCAGAGTTGAGATGGAGACGCAAAATGGCAATTGGGAGTGTCTGAGAGAGAGTGACAGCAAGGGGTGCAGAATAAATTAGAGCAATAGAAAGAGATGAAAAGGTATTGAGATGGATGGGAGAAGCTGTGAAACTAACAAACCGTGCACAATAATTCACGGGAGAAGCTGATTTTTGTTTCTTGACAGAATTCTGTCTTATTGAGCGATATTGCAAATTGGCCACACTTGTTGCAACTATGTTAGTTTCAGTATAACAGTTTCTTCCATAAACCTGTTACCATTCCGAAATTCACAACCGCATTTGAGTCCAATTTTGGATCAATATCTTCATAACCCAGTATTTTGTAACTGAACATAAAAAAGCCTTTCTCACAGAAATTGCAAAAGCAAAGTCTGATGGGCTGGAATTTAATTGAATTGCATAAAAATCGGCCGTGTGGAATTATTAAACTTGGTTTTCACCCTTCGCTGACCTGTCACTAACTTCAAAGGCCAGAGGGATTAATAATTGATATGGCTCTTGAACCATTTACTGTTAGGTTTGGTAAAGAAGCACGGCTGCAGTGGAATCCTTCACAGATTGCTGACAGTGTGGAAACAGGCCATTTAGCCAAAATGACCACAACGACCCTCCGAAGAGTAACCAGTTCCCTGTTCTATTGCTACAGATTTACTCCTGACTTTTGAACCTTACCTACATAACCTTGAACACGATGTGCAATTTTTCATCTCCAATTCACCTTACCTGCATATATTTGGATTAAAGACAAAAACCGGAGCTCCCGGAGGAAACTCACACACACACGGGGAAGATTCTTCTTTCTCTTTTTTTAAAAATGGAATCCCTATAGTGTGGAAACAGGCCACTTGGCCCCACAAGTCCACACTGAACCTTCGAAGAGTATCCCATTCAGATCCATACCCCGACCCTATTACTCTGCATTTTGCCTGACGATTGTACCTAAATTACACATCCCTGAACACTATGGGCAATTTCGCTTGGTCAATTCACCTGATGTGCACGTGTTCTGAATAATGGAGAAAACTTACTCACACATGGGAAGAACGTGCAAACTCCACACAAGCTGTCGTCCGAGGCTGCAACTGAACTTGGTTGTCTCGCGCTGTGAGGAAGCAGTGCGAACAACTTAGACACAAGGCCACTGAAATAAAATTGCATTGAACTATAAGCAAATGTAAGGAATTCTGGTAGAAGCTCAGATATCGTAATCTCAGCATAACTATATGTATATAGATTCTAATCCAATCATAGTCGATAAATTTGAATTTAATGATTAAATAAACTCGCATCATGACAAGTTTTCTCCCTGTTTCGTTTAGTGGAGGAAATCAGTCGGCCTACGTGTGAAATCAGAAGAGACAAAAAAAAAAACTGCAGATGGTGAAATCCAAGGCAGACAAGCAGGAGGCTTGGAAAACAAGGGAAGTCCGGCAGCATCAGGAGGTGAAGATGTCAAAGTTTCGGGTGTGACATTCCTTCAGTCCTGGAGATGGGTGTAAGTGGATCCATAGATGAAGCAGGGTCGTGGTTGATGATCGCAGTGTGGTGTGTTTGGGACACGTGAAATCAAATAGAGGGTACGGCCTGGTTGGTTGATGGGAACAATGAATTCGTTTTGTTCCTGAAAAAAATGCTTGGTTAGTGGAATGGAAGAGGGGGACAGGGGAGGGGCTGGAATGGTGCTGGGGGATAGGAAATGAAGGTATTTGAGATGAGAGAACTCAATGCAGTCCATATGATCTGCACGCAGAGAATAAGGTGCCGTTTCCCACAACCTGCAGTCAGATACGCTGTGGCAAAGAAGAGGCGAAGGATGGACATGCTGGAAAACGAATTACAACAGTCAACAACTAGGAGGTCAGGCCGGCTCCTGCAGGCCAGGCTGAGATGCTTAGTGAAACGTGGCCCCAGTTTACTCTTGCTCTCGCTGAAGACGAGTAGACCTTATCCGAACCACTGGATACAGTAAATTAGTTTGGAGAGGAGAAGGTGAACATCAGTTCTACCTGGAAAGACAGTTTGGGACCCGGGAAGGAGGTGAGTGAGTGGTAGTGTGCCAATAGTATTTCCATGCCTTACGTCGTATGGGAATGTGCCTTTGGGTTCGGGAGCATTTACGGGGCAATGTCACCAAACATGTGGGGACTGGAACGAGACTTGATGTACTCATGAGGGGTAGGGGGTGGGGAGAGCAACGCATTCTTGGTGTTGTGGTTCAATTAGAGTTGTTAGAAGTGTTGAAGGATTATTGGTTGAATGTAGAGACTGGTCAGCCGTTGTCTGAACGCAAGGGTGAACTTATCTTAATTTGTGTAAAGGGGTTTTGAGAGCAGCGCAGTGGGGAATGGAGGAGGTGCGCTCGAGGGTTCTCTGAATTTCACTTTGATCAAAATGGGTGGACATCTATGATGCTTGATAGTGGAATGTCTCTTCATCCAAGCAGATGCAGTATCAGCTGAAGTATTGCGTGAATGCAGTGGACTACTTGCCTGTTGTTGGCAGGGAAAGGGTGTCGTTCGTCAAGCGATGAGAGTCTGTGGGTTTTCTCGCACTCATCCGCCTGGAGATTGCACCCGAGATGGAAATGGAGATGTCAAGACAGGGGAGGTTGATGTCTGGAATGGACCAAGTGTGACTCCTGCAATGTGCCTCATTGTTAACTGCCCTGGAGCGGTTGTGGTGTGTGATAAAATACTGACATAGTATACTATTAAATGCATGAACTATTAATAGAACACTTCCATTCTTGCTTCAATTATTCCAAACTACCTTATTCTGTCAAGCTGTCGTCACTTGAGTTTCATAAACGTTGCTCTCTGGAGAAACCCAACGTTATTTTCAAAGTTCGAAATCACACAACGCCAAGCTTTCGTTCGACAGGTCCATTCTAATTATTAGATGACCTTTTCCTATTCATGTATAATTATCCATATCATGATTAGAATAACTTCTGCATTTTTCTTTATCGAGAACATTGACAAAATATAATTTCATTCTCGCCTTCAATTTTTCAATATTAACACTAAAAGTTTTATGAAGTACTTTCTACAGTGATGAAAGTCACTGTACTGGATTGAAAAATATTTTTATTTAAGACTGTTTATGACTCTGTCAGTTTATCTTGTGATGACTGTTATGTCCCTTGGCATCTGTTACTGCATGTTTGAGATCTTGTCTTTTCTGTCTGAGCTTGTGATCCTTCTCTGTCTTTCTTCCTAAATCCACGCTTCAATATTCATGGCTCACAATTACGGGAAGAAGAAATGGAGAAGTCTGGGGTAAGTGGTGTTTAGTCGGCACCAAGGATATTTTTTGGCATTTTTCATTTTCTATCTGTAATGCTTTGGCATTTTTTTCAGATTAACCCTTTTGTGCTCTGGCATCAAGTTGGATGATCCTTATCTACTCACATAAATCTGTTCTAAAATTGTTTAGGCTGCTAAGAGACTTTAGAAATGGTAGCCCCAATCCCTTAAAATTACATAATCATGGTTTAAAATTAAGTGTATTTTTTTAATACAGGGAAAGAATAACTGTTTGAGATAAATATTTTAAATATAAAAACAAGGATTAAGGTGGAAGTCATCATTCTGTTGACAGTTATATTATGTACAATAGCTCGAGTGTCAAGGAACAATTTTTGAAATCTCAGCATTTGGGAACTTTTAGGCAAAGCTTCGAATGGGCCATTTTGATCAAAGAAGAAGGAAGTGTTCTTTGAGTGCTCCGGTTTCCTAACACAGTCAAAAATAATGTGCAGGTTGGGTGAATTGGCCATGCTAAATTGCCCGTAGTGTTCGGTGAAGGGGTAAATGTAGGGTTATGGGTCCGGGTGGTTGCTCTTCGGAGGGTCGGTGTTGGACTTGTTGGGCCGAAGGGCCTGCTTCCACATTGTAAGTAATCTAATCTAACCTAACAGGTCTGTTTGGAAACACTAGCTTTAGGAGCGCTGCTTCTTCATCAGCGAGTTATGGAGTTCCAAACGTCTTAGAAAATATTAATTTAATTCCCACATTTCTCATGCATTCTGCCTGAGCAGAGCACAGTCTCTCATTCTGCTTAACATGTCGAAATGAATCTTTTGCCGTCACACTTCACCAGCTTTGAAACTGGTGCCAGATCCGAACTTGTACCATTGGATACTCTAATTGACAAAACACTTTGCCAGTTGCATACTTCACTGCACTTTACTTCAGCCATTCAAGTGGATCCCATGCATTCTTTTATTAAATTAGTGTATTGAGTAAATAAATGATAAGCTTTTTTAGCAAAGGAAATTGAACAGAAGTATAGAGCAAAGTTTGCTTTCCTTCTTGAAAATGTACAGGAAACGGTAAAAAAAAATCCGTTTTGACATGTTAATTGCGTCGTTGTCTTTGTATCTGATAAGAAAGCTCTGAGATTATTCTTTCGTCTCCTTTCGTTAAATGCATTTCATTTGTCATCCTCTCCCCCGCAGCAACTGTTCTTTCTTCAAAAGCATTCTTTACAATCGCATGGTCGTTCTCACCGGAGTTATATGGTGGTGGATAGCTGCAAATTGTTTCCAAAATTCGTGCCGGCTGATCACACGTGTTGATTCTCTCATGGCCACTTTGAAATTGGCAGCCAGCGATGTTTCACTGGCTCACTGTAGTTTTCCCCTCTGATTTATTTTTCTGGCCATTTGCTGTGAAAAGCATAAAACAATGCACTACACTGAAAAGCAAAACACCGACTTTGGTTCTAACAGCAGTGACCGTACTGGGCTGTTTGTAACCTCATCATCGAGGCTTTACACAGGAAGCTCGATTTATGATTGGTATTGGTCCATGGAAATGCGGTTTGAAACTCAGCTTTGTTGCTTACGCGTCATGGACCCATTTATCATGTTTCATTTCTCCCGTCTGTTCTTGTTTTGCTGCTCAATATTCTGACAGTCGCAATGTCGTGACTACGAGAGAGTGACATGGGCTCCAGGACTGCACCATTGGAGAGAATTACAAAGACCGAGAAATGGTAAAGGGAAGGAGATCCATTATTTTACTCTTTAGTATATCTGATACTTTCATGGTTCGATTGGCTACTGGGCTTTTTTATTATATATATGTGCGAACTAAAAACATTGAGTTTTATACCTCCCGTTCAGATCACCACGTGACAACAGAACGCGCATCTGCCATGATTCAGCTCCTCAGCATATTTGCCAATACTTTCTTTTAGACTGTAACATAGCATCAATTCGGAAATGAGCTCAATCACACTGTGAAATACCAAGGAGAATGGACTGCAAAATTAGTAATGGCTTCTGCCTATTTAGAGCGACTGTGGGCTTGTTCCTGGCACAAATATGCTGACGACAACACTGGAACAATGTCCAGAACAGAAAAACCCTCAATGTGCAAGTGAATTTACATATCTACTCAGTCATCAACGGTTGTAGTGTCTGACTGAGTGACAAGTATGAGCCGGTGAATTCTTTGAATGGACAAGCTGTGAATTGAAACCTGCGGCGTTGGTATTGCATTTAGTGCGCCGTACATTCGGCTCTGCATTGTTTCCTTAATTGTTTTTGTTGTAGTGAATAATATGCACACTTAAACAATGACTTAAATATTTATCTCGATAAACAATAAGCCCGTTCTGACCAGTCACTTCCGAATTTATTATTTACTTATTCAAATCCTCTAGTGCAGACTCAATTTCATGAGGCTGCATTTGGAGGCTGGAGAATAGCTGGATTTTGTTTAGAGAGGAGGGAAAGGGACTGATACTATCGAAAAGTTGATGTTAAGAAGATGGATGCGCTGGAAAGTTTGTCAATGTATAAATCCCGTGGGGAGACGGGTTGTACCCAAGGCTTCCACGAGAAGGGATGGAAGACATGCCTGTTTTGGCCATGATCTTTTATCCCTCTTGTGCAGTGCCAGATGATTGACGCTGACATGTGCTCTTCCGTTATTCAAGAAGAGGAATAGGGATAAGTCTGGGAATTACGGACAAGTCACTCTTATATCGTTGGTGGGCATAATATGGGAGAGGATTCTGAGAGTTAGGATTTATGAATGTTCGTAAAAAGTATTGTTTGTGAAGAAATAGTCAGCATGGTTTTGGGTGTCGAAAACTGTGGTGTTTGGAAGCTACAGCAAACCAGGCAGCATCCAAGGAGCAGGAGAATCGACGTTTCAGGTGTAAGTCCTTCATCAGGATTGTAGCAGGGATGGGGACTGAGAGATAAATGGGAGGCAGTGGTGCTGAGTGGAGGTTAGCTGGGAAACTGATAGGAAGATGCAGTTGGGGCGTGGTGGTGATTGGTCAGAACAGAAGGTGGGCAGGAACATGGAGACATAGAACAATTCAAGCGGGCAGTACCACGTTGGCGGTTTGAATTGCGATGAAATGGAGGGAGGGGAGATGGGAAAACTGGCGAAGTCGACTGTGATGCGTATCATTCGAGAGTACTAGGGCGCATGGTGAGGTGTTTTTCCTCCTGGAGTTGTATGGCAAGTATTTGGCAGTCCTTAACAGAGTTGGAGGGGGGGTTGAAGTATAAGGCCACATGGCAGTGGGGTTGCTTGTTGCGTGTGTTCCAGAGATGTTAGTTGAAACATTCCACACGTTGGCGCCTTGTCTCCGCAAAGTAGAAGAAACCATATCACGACCAATGGACACAGTAGGTGACGTGTTTGCAAACACAGAATAATCTCTGCTGGATGTGTCAGGATCATTTCGGCCCATAACTGTGCTCAATGCCACACTTGCCAACTTACTAAAGTATTATGGAGCAACAACGTGACCTGCCAAGTTTTGTACTCAGTTCCCTAACCTGATAAAGGTAAGTATGTTGTACACCTTTGTCACCTCGTTACGCTATAGTAATTTAACTTTGAAGGAGTTACGGACTTCCAACCAAAGACTCTTCATGTGTCAATGGTCCTCTGTGTCTTGTCATTTGTTCATACTGTAGTGGAGCAAAGGTTTAGTGGCCAATCTGGTAGCAATTAGCTGATTGCCATAGCTTTTCTTTGCTAATTAAAGTTTATCTTGTTGAGGGATTGTCTGCGTCTCCAGGATTTTTTTCCAGAATATTGAGTGATTCTTCCACAACCATCTTTGCACGTTCAATGCGACTGGGAAGGGACGTTTCCCTTTAAAAAGAGGCTGCAGCATCCGAGGTTTAGCGAGAGTTCTCCTGTGACGGGCAGAATAAAAGTGTTTGCCACACACAAAAGAAAGGGTAAACATTTTGCTGCTAATCTGGGCTATATTTTGTCAAATAAGGAAGGTTCTCGGAAACACAAATGTGTAAAGAAAGCTTCTGGTGGGTCTCTCTGATCCAAAGAACCAAACGCTGGATGGTAAATCAAAGGTTGAAGATGTTCAGGAAAACTGCGCAGGGGGTTGATTAGGCACAGACTAAAGAGATCGAGTCAAAATTCCATGTCGTGTAAATAACTTCTGTGGATTCTGCCCTGAAATAGTAAAGGAGAAACGAAAGTCATGGAGGAGGTGGAGGCCGTGAACTGTGTTGCCAATGTATGTGGGAAGGTCCTGGACCGAGGGGAATAGGACACTGGCAAGATATGAAAAAATAGGTTCTGTGGGGCATGATTTGGAAGAGACAGTGGTTCGATGGTGCCAATAAGGTTTGTGAATATTGGTTGAGAGGTAGAATTAAAAAGTGTGGGTTTTCTGGACGATGGGGCTGAAGGCTGTACATGTGAGATCTCTGAGATGATGAGGTTGTGGATAATATGGGAGATCATGATTTGTTGGTAAAAGATGAGGTCGTGGTTGGGGGGCAGCAGGA
>NW_025204035.1:0-3093 GCF_004010195.1 Chiloscyllium plagiosum
TGGAATCACTGCTGACCTCATGAATTTCGAATCCACTTTTTCAGCATAACTGACGTGAATGTGAGCCTAATCACCACATTGTATATTCCAGTTAACTTTCAGAGGTTTCGAGTACAGTAACGACTTTTGCGAGTATGCAGGAAAGTGAATACTGTGAACCAAGCAAAAAAATCCCTTCATGGAAATTAATCCAGTGCAAAGTCAAACATATAAGAACGGCAGATGACGTAAACATTCCTCTGCATCACTCTGCACAGTGCTTCTCCGAGAATTGACTCTTTGCAGAATTCTTCTTTGTAATTTAGACTGTCCCATTTGTAGATACTCTTACAATCCACAAACAAGTATCCTGCTGAAATATACTTGCTTAAGATTAAAATAGTTGACCATCTATTCGACCAGCTGATGTCCCAATGTTCCCTGCTCCATGTCAATACAAGTTCTTGCAGGTGAAATTGGTGCTCCCAGCATGATGTCCACTGCTTCTTGATGCGTGGGAATTGAAGCCGCTGTCGTTAAGGCGAGAGCATTTGGCCTCGATATTTCACGCGCCTCTGTATCATCAGAGAATGGCACTACGCACACCGATTGCATTTTCGCAGCCACATGCTCGCGCTGAACGCCATTACCATTTCCAATTAGTTTTGAGTACACTGCAAATCAATTTCTCTGATTCCACGCCCTTGAGCTGGGATTATATGACATGCCATTATATGATTACGTCAAGAAGTGAGGAAATTGGTGAAGTAACCGATGTTAAAATACAGTGTTATTGAGAAACACATTTCAGCAATACCCTGCAGTATCCCATGACTCTTTGAAGTTTTGTAGATATCTCGCAAACTTAACATCCTACAACCTCAGTGTTGTAAACTCTGCAGTCTCTCCGGACATAGAAGCTTTCTATTCAACCGAATCTGAGTGCCCACATCTCAGTCACTGTTTGACAAGTATTCCTTTGTGCGTGTGGTTCTTTTCTTGGCATAACCTCTGCCACGATCCTTATTGGCTTTTGCATCGTACTTTTCCATGTGTCACCAGGATCATGAAATGGTTCTTCCTTGGCATCGTCAACACAGCAAGTTCTGCTCGAATCACTGTCACAGCAATCGGCATTTGTCCCGCTTTACTCCATGTAATATGTGCTTAGCAAACGCTGAAAAAAATCAATCTTTGTTTTACATGAAAATACTCTATGTGGTGATAGGTTTCCTTCTTCAAACACACGCTGTCTCACATCTTTGCGTTTCACATATCATAACCACCCTTTATCGGAGAAATCTCTCCCTCCCACAAGAACTAACTCGCCAAACGTCCACCCTCCCATTTCACTGAGGTACTGCACAATATAATACTCACATTTACACTGTTCATTCTGTACTGCTGCGGTCACTGTTTTGGGTGAAAGTGCTCAATCCCATGGTCGGCATCTTCAAGCAATTCAATCCATTTAGATGCAGCTGTTGTGGAGCAGCTTTTACTGACACGGACAAGAGATTACTGGAGCATCAGCCTCAGGATAAGTGCAAAGCGCAGGTTTGAGCAAAATATGTTTTATTGGAAAAGACTAGTTTCTGTGGCTTTCTCCAGTCATTTATTTCATTTGCTCATTCGGTTCCCCCGAAATATTGCGTGCAGTTCTGCAATTCACATTACAGTAGTCATGTGATCGCACTGGAAACCGTGCAGAAATTTACCAAGTTGAAAAGTTTAGGTTATGAAGACAGATTGTTTTGACTGGGGTTGCTTTCTTAAGGCAGTGGACACTGAGGATACATTTTTCATATGCACTAAATAATGAGCGACATGGACAATGCAGACTAAAATAAACGTTTCCTCTTGACCGATCAACAGGGGCGTAGACTGAACTTAAGAGGTGGAAAGGATTGAGGAGATACGCAGAAAAATCTCATCAGCAAGCGGATGGTTGAATCTGGATTCACTGTCTGAAGGGATGCGCAGAGGTGAACCCACATAACCTTCCTGAAATACACGGATCTGAACTTGAGTTGTTAATGCATACAAGGCCAAGTGATGAAAATGAATAAAGATAGTCAAGCGATTGCATCTGACGAAAGCATGTACAACGACCTTGAGGGCTGTCATTCTACACATGCGTGGTATTCGGGTAGCTCTCCATGGTGGGCTAGCAGGTCCATTTTTTTCGCTTTCTTTGCTGTCACCCGGCTTTGATTCTCAGTCCGGGAGTTGGGGTTTGTTTTGATCCTGACAGTGACATCAGCAAAAGCAGACCACCTGCAGGTGGAGTGGTTTTAGTACTTCGGATCAATTAATGACATCGAGAAATGAGAGACGATATCCCAGCCTCTGAAAGAAGGGGGACGGTGCCTCGGCAGTCTCTGCTCATTCAGACAGTTCACTCTCCATTCTCCTCTGATTCCACTTCCTGAAGGTTTTCCCAAAATTGTCAAAGCTGAGACTTGGCTCTGTGTCTTGTTTCCTTTTCAATTGCAGGTGCCACAGTGAAGCTCGGAAAGTTGACAGGTCTAAAGGGCAAAGTGAGCAACGAATTCAGCTTCCCCCCGAGTGATGACTCTGGGATATTGATTCTGACGTTCGCAGGGGCATTTAATGAAGGGACTCTTGTCCATGCAGTTCAAGGTTCAAACCCCATTTCGGCTTCAGACCAGTCAGTTATTAGTGCAATAAAGTCAGCGCTGCCCGCAAGCCAGGTTGGAATCAAAACTCCACACAGCAGATCTGTAGTTAGGCACGTTTTCCATTGTGCCACTAGCCCGATGTATGTGCTACATTGTGCGGTAAGTTAGGTTTTATGTGAATTTGAAGCCTGCCATTCTTGCTCTTAAACCAAGTCGAAACTTTAACTCCAATCTCTGCACCGTAATATCCATTATCACACTGTGTAGGCGCGTGCTTGAGGTTGGTATTCTGCAGAGTTGTGATCCAAACACGGACATGACCAATCGTACTCATGTTCACAAGTTGAATAACCAGGAAAAATAATCACCGTTAATGCTTCATTCCAATGCTCCACTCTCTGTGTAGAGGAAGGTTTTGTAATGAAGAGACATTCATCCTCATGAAACTTCCATTCACTTTGTGTCTAGTCAG
>NW_025204035.1:3513-5539 GCF_004010195.1 Chiloscyllium plagiosum
CATCGTATTCAAGCTAATTTTCGAAGTCTGAAAGTACTTCAACGACCTGTGCGAATTTACAAGAAATTGAATAAAATGAAATGAGCAAAAAAAAAAAATCCTTTCCTGCCCAGAGCAGAGTTAGCCAAATGAGAAAGCTCAGAGAGCGTAAACATTGCCTGCGTTTCTCTCAGTGCAGCTGTCAATAGAAGCTGCTCCAGGGAAAGTTGGAACTTCCAGCTTAATGTCCCGGTGCTCCCTGCTTCGTGTCAATGGAAGCTGCTGCAGTTGAGGTTGCAGCTCCCAGCCTGATGCGACGTATACCACGTCAATAGAAGCTGCTCCACGCAATGTTGGAACTCCCAGTCCCCTGCATTTCAAATCACTCTATACTTTCAGTGAAAAACTTAACAATCAATGATTTCATTACTGAACACATTTCTGCTGGATCATCCCCATCCGCATTTCCAGTTTGATCTTCGCTGCTGAACCAGTTTCTCGTATTTCAGGCCTGAAACCTGGCACGATATGATATTCCACAGCAGTGGTCACTTCCTTGTATGACGAAATTGGTAAAGTAGCCGATGTTAAACTACATTTCTTTTGCAGAAATACATTCCAGCAATTCCCTGCACTATTCCCTGACGCTTTCATTTTCTGGAGAACTAAATCAATCTTCGCCTTCAACAAACTAAGTGATTAAATATCCATCGGCTCTGGAGATACCGAAGTTAACCATTCAGCACACCATGAGTTTGCATGTCTCAGTCACTGTTTGTCAAGTATTCCTACAGTTCATGTAGACCTGTTCCTAACATATCCTCTGCCACTAACTTTACTGCTTTTTGCATCATGCTATTCCATTCAATGCCGATATCGTGCAGTGGTTAGCGCTTTGCATTGTGGTAGCAGAAAGATCATCTGCAATTTGACTTCCAGTATTGTCACTTTTTACCGTTTTATGCAGAGTAAGATATGCTTAACAAAAGCAGGAGCGAATCAATCTTTTTTGACATGAAAATATTCGTCGAGGTGATGATTTTACTCCTTCAAACCCTCGCCCTTTCACATCTCTGCTGTCGATGTATCAGGATTCAAACCCAACCATTCTGGGAGATTTCTCCCCATCCCACGATCAGTAACCCTGCTTTAGGTCGCTCCTCCAATTTTCCTGAGGCACTTGGCAATCAAGCACTCGCAGTGACATTGTTCAGTCTGTGAAGCTGCAGTCAATGTTGTTGAGCCAACGTCACCCAATCCCACAATTAGGACCTTAAAACCAGTCGATCAATTTACATACTGCTGTTGTGAGATCAGTGCTCATGTTGCAATTTTTACTGACATGTACCGGAGATTACTGGAACATCAGGATCAGGAAAAGAACACAATGCAGTATTCAGCAAAGGATGTTTTTTTTTGGAAACGATCAGTTTCTCTGTTCTAATTTCAATGGAGAAGAGGAGATTGTGAGTAAACATGATTGAATTGTGCTAAACAATGAGAGATAAAGGCATGTTCGGATGAAAGAAATGGTTCAACTCGGACAAACGCCAAGTGGTGTAGACTAAATGTAAGAGGCAGAAAGTTTTCTAAATGTAAGAGGCAGAAAGTTTTCAGTAATTAGCAGTAAAAACTTTATCCACCAGTGGTGGTTGATAAATCGGCAACTCATTGTGATGAAATCAACACAACCTTCAGAGGTATTCAGTCTGTATTTGTGATGCTAATCTTCGAGGAGAAAGTGAGGTCTGCAGATGCTGGATCACAAAGTTGAAACTTTATTGCTGGAACAGCACAGCAGGTCAGGCAGCATCCAGGGAACAGGAGATTCGACGTTTCGGGCACAGGCCCTTCTTCTTTCCTGAAGAAGGGCCTGTGCCTTTACAGGCATCCTCCTTTGAAATTGATGCCATGTTCCTAACCTCCCTACACCCCAGGTCCTGCACCCTAAAGCTACAGTCTGGGTTCCCATGCCCCTGCAGAGTTAGTTTAAACCCCCCCTAAGAGCACTAGCAAACCTCCCACCAAGGATACTGGTGCCCCTCAG
>NW_025204035.1:5960-7244 GCF_004010195.1 Chiloscyllium plagiosum
GGACAGGAGAAATAGCAGTCATATTCAAAAATTTAACCAGGAAAGAAAATCACCACCACTGCTTCAGTCCAATCCTCCCCACTTCGTGTTTCAGCGCGCTTCATAATGAAAACATATCTGTCATGATGAAGCTTCCATTCAACCTCTTGTCTGTTCAGCCATTGAATGGGATCATCGTTGATTCTGTAAATTTCAACATTAGTTCCCTGCTTTTCCTCCATAAATCAAGATAAACTCGAGCATAATGTCAACATCAAATAGAGTCATAGAGTCAGAGAGATGCACGGCATGGGAACAGACCCTTTGGTCCTACTTGTTCATGCTGACCAGATATCCCAACCCAATGTAGTCCCACCTGCCATCACCCCGTCCATACCCCTCTAAACCCTGTCTATTTGACTATCTATCCAAATGCTTTTTAAATATTGCAATTGTACCAGCCTCCACCACTTCCTCTGGCAGTTCATTCCATGCACTTATCACTCTCTGTGTGAAAACGTTGCCCAGTCGGTCTCATGTATAACTTTACCATTTCACCCTAAAACTATGCCCTCTAATTTTGGAATCGCAGACCCCAGGGAAAAAGACTTTTTCTATTTACCATATCTTTGACCCTCATAAATTCGAAATCCTCTAACAAGTCACGCCTCAGCCTCCGAAGCGCCAGGGAAAACAGCCCCAGCCTGTTAAGTCTCTCCCAATATCGCAAATCCTCCAACCTTGGCAAAACCCTCAATTTTTTTTTGGAACCCTTTCAAGTTTCGTAACTTCTTTCCGATAGGAAGGAGAGCAGATATGCACGCAATATTCCAACAGTGGCCTAACCAATGTTTTGTACAGTCGCAACATGACCTCCCAACTCATATACTCAATACTCTGACCAACAAAGGAAAGCATACTTAACGCCTTCTTCACTATCCTATCTACCTGCGACTCCACTTTGAATTTCAAATATCAGAATTCTCTGAACCTGCACTCCAAAGTCTCTTTGTTCAGCAACACTCCCTCAGACATTACCATTAAGTGTGGGATTCCTGTTATGATTTACTTTCCCAAAATACAGCACCTCACATTTATCTGAATTAAACTCAATCTGCCACTTCTCAGCCGATTGGCCGAAATGGTCAAGATCCTGTTCTAATCTGTGGTAACTCTATTCGCTGTCCACTGCACCTCCAATTAAATGACAAAACGTAGAGGACCCAGCACTGATCCTTGTAGCACTCCACTGGTCACGGGACTCCAGTCTGAAAAACAATCCTCCAGCACCACCCTCTGTCCTCT
>NW_025204035.1:7393-9004 GCF_004010195.1 Chiloscyllium plagiosum
AGATTAAAATAACTGAGTATCCTTTCTCCAACTTGATGTCTCATTGCTCCGTGCTCCTTATTAATACAATCTGCTCCAGAAGAGGTTGGAACGTCCAGCCTGCTGCCACAATGCCCCCTGCTTTATGCCAACAGAAGCTGCTCCATATAAGTTGGAGGTCCCAATCTGATATCACAATGCTCCTTGCTCCATGTCAACAGAATGTACTACAGGTGGGTGCGGAGTCCTAGCCCCGGCATTTCATGCACCTTTATACCGTCACAGCGGGCTCATCCTCATGCCCATTTCCAGTTTGATCTTCGCTGCTGCGCTACTCAGTCTCTCTTAGTTTAACCCTGGGAACACGAGATTATATGATATTCTGCAACACTGGTTACTTATGCGGAATATCACACTTCTCCATTTCATAAATCAGAATTCAAACCCAGGCACTTTCAGAGATTTCCCTCCCTTGCATGGTCACTAACCCTCCTTTACATCGCTCCAACCATTTCACTGAGGTATTCCACAACCAAATGCACACATCGGCACCATTCTGTCTGTGCTGCTGCTGTCACCCTTGATGGGTAAACGTGTCCCATACCATCATCGGGAACTTGAAACCAGTCGATCCATTTCAATCCCGGTGGTTGTGAAATCAATCATCATGTCGGAACCTTTACTGACATGGACCAGAGATTACCTGTTAACAATTTGTCTTGATTTCCTACCACTAAGCCAGTATGACACCTCACTTGCTACGTTTCCATTAATGCCACAGACGTTTATGTTTTAACCAGTTTGCCATTGTAAAATAAACACACACCTTGTCAAAAATACTAGTCTAGGTGGCTATCAGTCTGTCGTTAAGCTGACGGGTTTGTCATCTCTACTACCAAGATGCTCTCCCGACGCCATTTCTCCTGTTGTGCCTCTCTTGTTTGTCTTGCCATGACTAATCAAAACAGCGCTCTTGAAATCACTTCAAAAATAATTTCGCATTAGAATGACACACTACATTGGAGTTGTGAAAAAACCCTATTATTCCTACCCTTTTATTTGATCATTATTGAGAGATTAACTGCCATTAGCTCCACTATACCAGTAAGTTGTTCGGGGCTCTGTGGCACTCTTCCAGCAGTGTCACTGCATTTTTTGTTCCTTCGCTGAATTTTTACAGCCGCGTTTGATGTTCATTTTAAAGCATCATTCCTCAAGAACTACAATATTTCATTCGACCAAAATCGCCAGCCTTTTCATTTAAAGTCTCCTCCAGTGATATAAAAGGGGGGAAAATGAGAGTTTTAGCAGCAGATGAACTGAGATTCGGCCGAGTTATCATTTGTCAGCGTGTGGGGCACATGTGTTCGAGGTAATGATAAGATCCAACAGCGCAACCCAGCAGCTTTCATGCTAACATTTATTTGGTGTTCACAATCTGTCATTTTGTTTTTGGCTTGTCTTTTTCTCCTATTGTTCTCCCTTGATGACAGTAACTCTGTCTGACGTTCAACATGCCTGCCTTTCTTATACCCCAAAAACCGGATTATCTCATTGGTTCGATTTTTTCAGAATAATAAATTCGAAATCGATTGGCTTTATTTTACCGAGACGTAATTGAAACTCGTTGGT
>NW_025204036.1:0-9004 GCF_004010195.1 Chiloscyllium plagiosum
GGAAAATCGACGTTTCAGGCAAAAGCCCTTCATCAGGCTTTTACCCGAAACGTCGATTTTCCTGCTCCGTTTTCTAGCTGCAATCAGTTCTGAGGAATAGTTATTGGACCCAAAACATTAACTCTGATTTCTCTCCACAGATGCTGCCAGACCTGCTAAGTGTTTCCAGCAATTCCTGTTTTTGTTTTTGATTTCCACCATCTACAGTTACTTGCTATTTTTTGTTCGTGACATTCATTTAAATGCTGGCTACAAAGTAAAACAACATATTGCTGAAATAGTTTCAAATTAAACTTGATAAGGTGATTTGAATAATATAAACTTGGTAAATTATTGAGAAAACAATGTCTAATTCATTGAATCTATAGTGTGGAAGCCAGCCATTTGGCCCATCAAGCCCACACTGACCCTCTGAAGAGTATCCCACCCGACCCACTGCCCCTTACCCTATATTTCTCATGGCTAACCCACCCAGCCTGCATATCCCTGGACACTATCGACAATTTTGCATGGCCAATCCACTTAACCCGCACATCTTTGGACTGTGTGAGGAAACCCTCACAGACACAGGGAGAATGTGCAAACTCCACACAGACAGTCACCCAAGGGTGGAATCAGATCCAGGTCCCTGGCACTGTGAGGTAGCAATGCTAACCACTGAGCCACTCTGCTGCCCTGTAATTGATAATACTGGTTTTAAAAATAGAAAAAAAAATCTGTAATAGTTTTATATTGCTAGGATTTCAAATAAATCAGTTGATTTTATTTTGAATTGTAATAGGTAAATTTGGTTCATAAATAATTTTTCAGTGAGAATAATTGAGGCATTTTTTCAATGAGCAAGAGATGTTCGTTGCTCATAACGGTGCCACAACTGGAACTTTAAGTCAAATTAAAATAATATCACAAAGTGTTATTTATACATCCTCAGTATCGACCATTGAGCCAAGAAAAGAACATTTAATGGAAGTGATCCTTTTGATTTGTACTACAGTTTTTTTGTACTGAAATATTCTGGGGTTTAGAAATGAGGAAACAACAAGAGAGACTGAAAGTAGAAAAGTCAGTTTGAGAAATAGAGACAGACAAGTTTATACTGAAGAAAAGGCACTTTGTGATCACAATTTTTTATGCGCTTGCAAATTAACCCATTTATTTCCTCAAGGAAGGAAGATTGTGAGGAGCAATGGAATGGCACAAGGCCTGGATGGGGCAACTAGGAGAGAAGGGCCAGCAGTTATTGTCCATCCTTGATTCCCTTGAGAAGGTGGTGGTGAATTGTCTTCATCATTGCCTTCAATGTGTAGTCTACATCCACCCAAATTGCTGTTAGGCAAGGGGTTCCAGGATTACGACCCAGTGACATGAAGGAACAGCGATATAGTTCCAGTCAGGATGGTGTGTGACTTGGAGGGAACCTTAAGTACCAGTCCTTCTAGCTAGTGGAGGTTGCAGATTTGGAAACTGCTGTTTAAGGAGCCTTTGGTGAATAGTTATAGTGCATCTTTTAGATATGGAGAAAGTGAGAACTGCAGATGCTGGAGACCAGAGATGAAAAGTGTGGTGCTGGAAAAGCGCAGCAGGCCAGGCAGCATTCGAGGAGCAGGAGAATCGATGTTTTGGGCATAAGTCCTTCTTTAGGAATCAAAGAAGAAGGGTTTATGCCTGAAACATCAATTCTCCTGCTCCTCGGATGCTGCTTGGCCTGCTGCGCTTTTCCAGCACCACACTTTTCATCTTTTAGATATTACAGACTGCTGCCACCATGAGTCGGTTAGATGTTAGATGAGTGCCAGTAAAGAAAACTCCTTTGTCTTGGCTGGTGTTGAGATTCTAGAATGTTAGAGCTACACTTATTCAGGCAAATGGAGAGTATTCCATGACTTCCAGGTGAAGCAGCATTTTACCTGCACTTCACTCAATCATTGTAGTCTCCTCTATATTGGGAAAGAAAGACATAGATTAAGTGCCCACTTTGCAGAATACCTACATGCTGTCCGCAAAAGCAACCCTGAGCTTCCAGTTGCCTGCCACTTCAACATACCAACATGTTCCCTGGCCAGCATCTCTGTCTCAGGATTGCTGCAGTGCTCCAGCAAAACTTAGCGCAAGTCCATAGAATATCATCTCATTTTTCACTTGGGGACAGTGCAGCCTCTAGTTCTCACCATCAAGTTCAGTAACTTCGATAAGTCTGATTCCATCCTTCCATGTTTTTTACCCACCACTCCCATACCCTTGTCCAGTCATGACATGTGTTGCTTTCAACCCATTCTCTCCTACTCTCAGCTCTCATCATTTATTCAGCATTTCTTCCGTCCTGGCTTACTATCAATAACCCCTTTGTCCACCTACCTCTTTCTTATCTCTCTCTCTCTTTAGGCTCTGTTTCCACCTATCTTAATTTGATGACAGAGCAGTGCTCCGAAAGCTTGTATTTTTAAATAAACCTGTTGGACTATAACCTGGCGTCGTGAGACTTCCAACTTTGTACACCTAACAGTTCACCTCTCTCTCCCTCCCCCTCCAACTTTGTCTCTTCATCACTTTTTCCTAGCTGCTACCAGTTCTGATGAAGAGACACCAAACTTGAAACGTTAACATTGCTTTTGCCCACAGATGCGGCCAGACCTGTCGAGTTTTGCCAGCAGTTTCTGTTCTGTGTGTGTCTGTGTGTGTGTGTGTGAGAGAGAAAGAGAGAGAGAGAATTTCTTACAACTTGAAAGGGACAACTTCACATTAGTCTTGGTTGATCAGGGAGCCCACACACTCCTACTATCTGCCATGGACATGTTGGAAAGATTATGAAGATTGATCATTAACCTGTTTGGCTACATTGTGCATGCTCCTTCTGTGGTGAACAATTTCCAGACAGGCCTTGAACCCAGAGCAACTGGTACAGAGGCAGTGCGCTACCTCTTCAACCATAACATCTTTCCAAAACGGCACCTGAAATACAAGGTAATGCTAACTCATTGCAAAGCTAATTTTCTGAAATTAAGATAACTTCAAGTTCTGACATCCATGTCCCTTTAAAAGAAAAGATTGTGTTCATTTTCACCTACTCATTCGATTGAGACGACAGATTTGAGGAACTGACCTCACCGCTCAGTGAGCAGAAGAAGGAAGCTGGCAGGAAACAGGCCATTGACTTTCCAACTGATGCTCTCTCAGAATTACGACCTTGTGTTGACAATTGCCTGTAGCAAGAACGCAGGAGTAGGAGGAAACTACTTAACCCTTACAACAGCTCCTGTCATTTAGGTTCTTCTTAACTATGCAGTATGCTTTTGTTATCGAGGTGAATATATCCCTTTCCTTGATAAAATGATTATGTACTTCACATTATGTTAAAGGTGGATAGGAATCACTTAACAGCATCAAAGTTATTTTCCCTCACGTGAAAGGAAATAAATTGGCAGGCAGAATGGAGTTTAGTTTAGATAAATGGGAAAGCAAATCTTAGCAGGACTTAGACACTTAATGGTAAGGTCCTAGGGAGTGTTGCTGAACAAAGAGAACAAAGAGTGGGCAGGTTCATAGCTCTGTGAAAGTGGAGTCACAGGAAGATAGGATAGTGAAGAAGACATTTGGTATGCTTTCCTTTATTGGTCAGAGTATTGAGTACAAGAATTGGGATGTCATGTTGCGGTTGTACAGGACATTGGTTAGGCCACTGTTGGAATAATGCATGCACTTCCGGTCTCCTTTTCTATCAGAAGGATGTTGTGAAACTTGAAAAAGTTCAGAAAATATTTACAAGGATGTTGCCAGGGTTGGAGGATTTGAGTTATAGGGAGAGGGTGAATAGGCTGGGGTTGTTTTCCCTCGAATGTTGGAGACTGAGGGGTGATCTTATAGAAGTTTATAAAATTATGAGGGGCATGGATAGGATAAATAGACAAAGTCTCTTCCCTGGGGTGGGCGAGTCCAGAACTAGAGGGCATAGGTTTAGGGTGAGATGGGAACGATTTAAAAAAAACCTAAGGGACAACTTTTTCATGCAGAAGGTGATGCATATAAGGAATGAGATGCCAGAGGAAGTGATGGAGGCTGGTACAATTGCAACATTTAAAGGCATTTGGATGGGTATATGAATAAGAAGGATTTGAAGGGATTTGAGGCAGATGCTGGCAGATGGGACTAGATTGGGTTGGGATATCTGGTCGGCATGGACGAGTTGGACCGAAGGGTGTGTTTCTGTGCTGTACATCTCTATGACTCTATGTGAAGTGCCACAAAATGTCAAGGAGAGAATCAGCTAATGGAGCACAGAACAAAATACAATTTAAAAACAAGTCTGTACCATGAAATCTGGGTTATATTAAACAAGATCAAAACAAGCCAGAAGAAACACACCATGTCAAACAATATCAGTGGAGAAAATACATTGAATATGAATATAAAACAGAAAGTGCTCCAGAAACTCAGCAGCTTTGGCAGCATCTGTGAAAACAGAAACAGAGTTAAGACTTTGAATCCAGTATGAATCCTCTCTGTCTCTCTCTCTCTCTCTGTACAGATGCTGCTGGACCCGTTGCATTTCTCCAGCACTTTCTGCTTTAATTTCAGACCTGCAGCATTTCGCTTAGTTTTCAAGTTAAAGTTAACTCTGCTTCTCCCTATAGATGCTGCCTGACTTGTTGGAAATTTTCCAGGCTTTTTTCTCTTTTTCTCAGATTTCCAGCATCCACAGTGGGCTATCATTTCTTTATTTTTTTTTAAATATTGCTTATTAAAGGCAAGGGAGATTAATGCTGAGGAAATGGAGCTTGCTAATTAGAACACTCAATTTCGATGTCAAAAACACAATGTTGAGTGTTGCACGACAAGTAAAATTCCCTCTCTGTCTTGCCCCAGATCGATACTGATTGAACTGAACTTATCAATGGCTTGTAAAATCTCCACTACCCTCAGCTTCTTTGCCGATCGATCTTTCCAGGATTCTGTCAGAGACAGGTGCAGGGGTCTTGAAGCCTGTGGCCAGCAATGCAGAAGACAGGTGACTTTTTCTTATTTATTCTTTCACAGGATGAGGCATTGCTGGCTAGGCTGGCGTTTCTGAATAAAGCAGTATAAATCGGAAAGGAACATAGTGGTTGCAACTGAAGTTCCAGTTTAAAGTATACCAGTCAGACCAGAACATGTCATTCCACATGTTCAGGCACACAGGAATTCAGCGGAATAGAATAGAAATTTAATGTCATGTGTACTTTTACATGAAAAGTACAGTGAAAAGTTTTATAAGTCGTTCAAACACGGCACCTACATTAATTAGGAGAGGGATGAGGCAAATCAGCCCTTCGAACATGCTCCACCATTTAACATGATCATGTCTGATCTTGGTCACAATTATATGCTCCTGCCTGCTCCCCATAGCCCTTTATCCCACTTTTCATTAGAATTATATCTATTTCTATCTTGAGTCTGTTGATTTATTTTGCCTCCACTGCACTCTGTGGCAGTGAGTTCCACAGATTCAAAACCTGAGTGGCTTTTCTTTCTGAGTTGCTGCCCACCTTGGTGGCTCAGTGGTTAGCACTGCTGCCTCACAGTACCAGGGATTCTATTTCGATTGCAACCTCAGGCGACTGCCTATGTGGAGTTTGCACATTCTCCCCACATCTGCGTGGTTTTCCTCTGGGTGCTCTGGTCTCCTCCCACAGTCCAAAGATGTGCAAGTTAGGTGGATTAGCCATGTTAAATTACCTATAGTGTCCGGGGATGTGTAGGCTGGGTGCGTTAGTCATGGGAAAATGTAGAGTAGTGGGGAATGGGTTGATGTGGACTTGTTAATGGCCTGTTCCCATACTATAGGAATTCTATGATTCTTGCTCTGCCAGGGCTAGGAATTTTCTCACCTTGACCAGTGATGCCCCCCCCCCCCACCACCTCCCCCCCCCCCCCCGCAGCTGCAGCTTCCCAAACGTGTCATGTGTCATCAATTGTGCACATGACAATTGAGGCAGAGAACACGCTGAAGACACAATTCAGTATCAGAATAAATCTGGAGTTATCTTCCCACACCAAGTTGACTAGCAACTTTAGATTACCTGTGTTGCATCTGTACCATATTAGACATTATTGATATTTGGCTGTACAACAGCAGCAAGGTACAGGGCTGCAGACCCACCTTTAGATGATTCCAAAGAGGAGGAAGAGGCAACAAGTGACATGTAAAATTCACCATCAGCCGTACCAGCGCCTGGCTTGTTCCCACCGCTTTAATGTTCACTTAGATTTCAATTACGTACCCAATTTGCCAACCGCCTTCAAAATCCAATTTTGATTCTCATCCTCCATCTTACTTTAACACTGCCACAAAATTCAAAACAGTCCTGCAAACAATCAAGAAACCCTTTCACACCAAACCCAACTGCCTCAAATTGATTAATAACCTTCACTAAGAAATACAGGACAACCCCGTGGTAGATGAGAAGGTCTGGATAATAATTGCCAAGGTCAGAATATTTTAATTTTACCATCACAAAAATAATCACATTTCACTGGCTGTTGACATTAAGCCAACATGGCTGAATGCTGTCTGCTCTGGAGTTGTCTGATATTTAATTCTGTCACAAAGAAATTGGGAAGACCCCAACTCTCCAACTCCAATGGAAACTGTGCTGACCTCCAACTCCTCCTATTCTGCAGTTAAATAGCTGAATCGAGGCATCAGTTCTCTAGCTGTCACTCCTCCATGTTCTTTGAAATCTTCTCCTGTGAGAAGGGAAGGAAGAAACCCAAACCATTGGCTGAGAGTGACTAAGGGGGAAGAGGCATGATATTGCATAATGATGAGCGCGTGTCAGTGGTGGACTGACAGATTGGAAATGAGGAAAGGCTTAAACAGAGGATGAGTGGACTTGCAAGACAAGTTGATGAGAGAACTATTGTGCTGCATTAGGCTTGAGAAGGTAGAGTAGGTTATGGTGACAAATCAGGATGTAGATGCTTTTGCCATTGCTCTCACTTTAGCTGCCCTGTTTAGATCAGTGAAATAAATTCTGCATTGGATTCAGAAGGTTGAGACTATGCTCAATCTCCTGATCTCCTTTCCCTCTTCAAATCCTACATTCTCAGTCATGATTTGAAGATGCCAGTGTTGGACTGGGGTGCACAAAGTTAAAAATCACACAACACCAGGTTATAGTCCAACAGGTTTATTTGGAAGCACCAGCTTTCGGAGCACTGCTCCTTCATCAGGTGGTTGTGGAGTAGAAGATCATAAGGTGCAGAATTTATAGCAAAAGTTTACAGTGGATGTAACTGAAATTATATATTGAAAAAGACCTGGATTTTTTGTTAAGTCTCTCATCTTTTAAAATGAACATGCTGGTTTCAGTCCTTTCATATGTAAATTGCAGAACTTTTTTAAAGTTACATTCTCAAGTGAACTTGAACAATTGGTGTCACGTCGGCCCAGATAATGAATTTAAGGTGTGGGGTGCCCTGTGTGTACCAATCAGTGACCTTAAATGTTTTGACCCTCCTGATGTGATGCAACGGTATTTTTCTCCAGAATTTGCCTGCAACACCTTCACTCAGGTATCATTGAAGCCAAGCATGGTCTTTGTTTCCGTGGCCATACCTTTTTCTCTCATTCTTTCCTTCAACTTGAATATTTAGAGTCCAGGTTGTATTTTGTAAGTTGTCACATCACCCACTGATACTAATTAACTTGGAAATCATATGATAGTAGTGGTGTTTAAAAATGTAATTGGCAGATGTACCTCACAAGATTCCTGTTACATTTCCTGTCCTTCCCCCACCCCTCAATCCACTGTCAGCATGTCTACACATTAAAACCCAGCCCATGGAAACTGGCAATATGGAATGTGGATAAGTGTGAGCTGCTGCATTTTGGGATATCAAATGTTAAGGAAAAGTATACAGTTAATGGCAGCATTTGGAACCACATTGATGTACAGAAGGATCTTAGAGTTAAAGCCCATTGCTCCCTGAAAGTGGTCATGCAAGTAGATTGGGTGGTGAAGTAGGTATATGACATGCTTGCCTTTATTGGTCGGGGAATTGAGTCAGGATGTCATGCTACAGTTTTGTAAGACTTTAGTTAGGCCACACTTAGAGTATTGCATTCATTTCCGGTCACCACATTACAGGCTTTGCAGAAGAGATATACCAGGATGCCGCCTTGATTAGAGGGAATAAGGAGAGGCTAGAAAAATGTGAATTGTTTTCTCATGAGCAGCAGAGGCAGTGGGGAGGATTGATAAAAGTGTATAATATTATTTTAAAATTCATGCAACACCAGATTATAGTTCAACAGGTTTATTTGGAAGTACAAGCTTTCGGAGTACTGCTCCTTTGTCAAGTAGCTACCTGATGAAGGAGCAGTACTCTGACAGATTGTACTTCCAAATAAACCTGTTGGACTATAACCTGGTGTTGCGTGTTTTTTAATTTTGTCCACCCCAATCCAACACCAGCACCTCCACATTATAAAGTTATGAGATACATAGAAAGGTTTGATGGTCAGAACCTTTTTCCCAAAGTTGAAGTGTTTAAAACTAGGGAGCATGCATTTAAGGTGAGAGAAGAAAAGTTCAAAGGAGACATGAGGGGCAAGTTCTTTTACACCAAGAGTGGTAGGAGTCTGGAACGCATTGTCAGAGGTGGTGGATGAGGCAAATATGATAAGGGCATTTAAGGGACTTTTAAATTAGCATATGAATTTGCAAGGAATGGAAGGATATGGACCAAGAGCAGGCAGAAAGGATTAGTTTCATTTGGCGTCATGTTCAGCACAACATCATGGGCCAAAGGGCCTGTTCCTGTACTGTACTGTTCTATGTTCTAATGCAACCATTCAGACAATTATGTCTGTACTTTCTCTTTGAAAAAGCACATTTGTGCATCATTTTATAAACCTTAAAATATGTCTTTTAGAATCTTCACCCATCAAAATTTAGTTGATTGTATAAATGCATTGATTGGACATCCGGAAAAAGAAATATCTTTCAATTAACCTTCAGACGCATAT
>NW_025204037.1:0-3816 GCF_004010195.1 Chiloscyllium plagiosum
ATCTAAAAAGTGAGATAACAACAATTTTACATGAATTCATGCAGTTTTTGAGCTCGGAGAACACAGGGGGCTAACACCTTCTCACCATACGCAAATAATTAATGGTCAAATGATTTGTTAAAGACTCAGTTGACCACAATAGCACACCGTGTACCCCATCAAACAGTTGGTGCAGGCAGGAGTGTGATTTCATTCTTATAACAATCAGATTGTCTGGTATCACCACTGGGTGGGATGTTCTTCACTGTGTTTTATATTTGCCCATGAATGGTGCTTTAAGGCCCACTTTGGCCTGTGAGTTCACTGCTAATTTTGCTTCTGGATGACGGAGGAAGCGGACTAACCAACTTCACTCTTCATAATTAGCAATAAAAATACATTATTTTAAAGCACAGATTCCCCCCCCCCAAAGGAAAGCATTCCAACCATTGGTAACAAAACAAATCTAAAATCATATTGGATCAAAGGAATATGCCTGTTAAGTTTCAGAAAGAAAGCAAATTAGAGATTCAGAGCATTTTAGCAAAAGAGTACCGAGAAAAACATTGAGAAAATGGACTATGAAACTAAACGGGTGAAAAACATAAAAGCTGAGTGTAAAAGTTCTTATATACGTGTAAAAAGGAAAAGAACTGCAAAAACAAATGTGAATCCATTAGAAGCAGACACAATTCCAGCCCACTAAGAAAATAATGATTGGATTTGGTAGAGTCTACATGGATTTACAAAAGAAAGAAAATCATTTTCCCTACAATATGGAAACAGGCCCAACAAGTCCATACCAACCTTCTGAAGAATAACCCACCCAGACCCACTCCTCTAGCCTGTATTTATCCCTGCCTAATGCACCTAACACTACGGGCAATTTAGCATGACCAATTCACCTAACCTGCACATCTTTGGATTGTGGGAGGAACCAGGAGCATCCGGAGGAAACCCACGCAGACACGGGGAGAATGTGCAAACTCCATATCGAACCCGGGTCCCTGTCACTGTGTGGCAGCAGTGCTAACCACTGAGCCACCGTGCCACCCCTGTGAGGCAGCAGTGATCTAATGCCATCATACAAAATTCTTTCCGAGACTGACATGGTCAATGCAGGAAGGAGGTTTCCTATATTATATTAAAGGGTGGATCATTTCGGACTGTGACGTGCACGAATTTCATTAATCAGTCAAAAATAGCGGCTGTGAATATTTGGAAATCTTTAATCCAAACAACAATGGAAACAATAGTTGAGTGTGCCCAAGACTGAAATTGATAGATTTCTATATATCAAGGGACACAGGATTATTGCAGGAAACGGTTGTACTTGTAAATGCTTGCAAGGCTATCTGTTTGAAAATTGTGCACAAACATTCTTACATTATGAATGTGGAGCAGCAAACAAAAATCTTTTACCAGTTTGGATAACAAGGGGTTGCCCTGATCCATTAAAATCTCCTTAAGATAATTATACTGGAGAAAGTCTTCACTAATTCACTCACTCAAGTTTCAAAGGTTATGCAGATCCCAGCAGAATCACCCTCAATATCATGTTTACAAATAAGTTCTGTCAAATTCAGGAGTTGAGTTCCACTCTGTCTACCTCAATTAGAAGCACAAGTCATACAGTGTTACAGCATAGGAAGATGGTGTTCAACTTATCGTATCTGTACCAGTTATCAAGACAGGGCGAAAGTGAGGACTGCAGATGCTGGAGATCAGCGTCAAGAGTGTGGTGCTGGAAAAGCACAGCAGGTCAGGCAGCATCCGAGGAGCAGAAAAAAAAACATCGACGTTTCGGGCAAAAGCCCTTCATCAGGAATGAGGCTGGGAGCCTCGGGAAGGAGAGATAAATGGGAGGAGGTTGGGGCTGGGGGGAATGTAGCTGAGTGGATGGAGGTGGGGGTAGAGGTGACAGGTCAGAGAGATGAAGGGGGGTAAAGGTGATAGGTCAGAGAGATGGAGGTGGAGTCCTCTCTGATCTATCATCTTTACCCCCACCTCCATCCACCTATTGCACTCTTATGGAACATGAAAGCATGGGAAGGGTTAACGCATGAAGACCACTAGCAATCTGTGTTCTGTGGAAGGCAGGATGGGATAACCATAGTGGAACATTCCTACACAAATTAGCAGAGTAAGGTTAAGGCTGAAAGGTCACTATGGCGAGATGAGATAACACAGTAATAAAGCAAGTTTCTCTGTTAAGTTTATTCTGACAGGATTGGGAGTGTAAATATTTAGGACATGACATTAAAATATCTAATTAATAGTTAGTAGAGTCAGCTTGAGACAGGAGACTATTGTACGAGATGGAATAGCTAAATATCTATCATGACAGGTTAGTCTGCAATGAAAGATGACTGTAGCAAAAAAGTGATAATAAATATCTAATCATGACATTAGGAAAATATCAGGTAGGGTCTGGAATGAAAGACCATTATAGCAGAGTTAGCAATAAATATCTAACCGTGATATTAGAATAACATTAAGTAGAATGTACAACGAAAGAGATAATGGGAACTAACATCACTGGTTTATTATGTCGTGAGAGTGGGGTACTTTGATTAATATAGTTGGACATGCTGATAAGCTAACAGAAACAAGATATAAAAATCCACAGACCCTGAGGTTCGTGGGCATTCGAGAATCAGCTTTCTCAGTGTCACGGTTTTTTGTTTGCAAATAAAAGACCTACTTCTTGAGGAACTCTGTGTCTCCTGGTGGTTCTCTATATTTTCTCCACAACAAATTTGGCGCTGCGAGCAGGATCGTGCAGAGACCCACCTGGACAGGGGGCAGCAGTAACAGGGCGCTTCTTGGTCCACCGGGGACACTCCAAAGAATGACAGAATAAGGGTACCCAACAAAAAAAAAGTTAGCATTTTTGCTGTGAATTCGGACTATATTCTGTTGGCTTTGAGTGGTCCTTGGGGACTCAGATGTGGGAACCTGCTGGAGGGTCTCTCCGATCCAAGATCCAAAGGCCAGGGGTAAATTGCTGCTGAAGGAGGAGACGTGGAGAATTGGTCAAGGAAACTGCGCAGTGGGGTAAGGGGTGAGTAAGAATAAAAGTAGCAAAAATTCCACGTGGTCTATGTAAGACCCAATAGATAGGGCAGAATAAAGAAGGGGAAATTGCTTTACTAGAAGCGCTGATAAATGTGTTTAGAAAGCCGGCAAATTGGTAGTGGATGATTAAAAGTAAAAATAGCAGAGAATAGTCATAGTGTTATCACGTTACTAGACTGTTAAATGTTGTAGATAAGGCCTGTAAGATAATTAGACTTCTGGAAATGAACAATGGGTCTGTTTAAGTAAGGCTTTGGCTGACAGCAATTGATTTATAGCAGAGTTTTTGGCTGTTCGCAGCAAACCTCTGTGTGCGTGCACGTGTGTGTTTGAAAGAGAGAGAGAGCACGAAAGCAGCTGCTGCTGGCAGGATTTTTGTGTGTGTCTGTGAGAGAGATATATAGAGTCTATAGTTTAATCATTGCGATCTGATTTGTATGCATAATTGTTTGTTGGTGGTTAAATGTTTGTGTTTTGTTTCCCTGGAGTGCGAGATCCAGGGTATTTTGATTTTGCACTGTAAGAATTTAAGATAGTTTTTTTGAGAGAGAAATTTCTCAAGAAACTGTTAGTGATTGGTGCATTTGGAAGGTGCAGTGTTGGATTGGTTTAGGTTGAATGAATGAGAATAGATTGTTTGTATTAACTAGCTGCAATTGAGAACGTTTAGAAATTAGACAATAATAGACAATAGGTGCAGGAGTAGGCCATTCTGCCCTTCGAGCCTGCACCACCATTCAATATGATCATGGCTGATCA
>NW_025204037.1:6676-9004 GCF_004010195.1 Chiloscyllium plagiosum
ATACACATGTGCAATGAGATGGAAGGATTAATTAAGAACTATAAGCCAAAAGATAAATCGAAAAATAGAAACCAAAAAAAGGGATCAGGAGATGGAAATACTGAAACTTTTCAGGAAAGAGGATGAGGAACAGAAGATAGCTTGTCAGGCACCTGTGGTGATTAGGAAAGATGCAAAAGAACAAGCTGAGCAGTTACGGGAAACAGGAAAGCAGGAATCAGTTCCCCCCGCCTCACCCTCTCTATACCCAGATGTGGAGGAGTTGAATAGACTTCCTCCCTACTCGAATGAAGAGGCATTGAAGCAGTGTCCAGTAATAAAGGGAACAGTAGAAATAAAGGGACAGTTAGAATGGGATAGAAGTGCGGAAGACAAAAATGAACTGAGGGAAAGAAAAGAAAGAGAGAAAAAGGGACAGGCAGGAGCAAATAGAAGCCATACAACAAGAACAAGAAGAGCTGAAACATGAGATTAGTGTGCTGCATGGGCTAAGGGAACAAAAAGAAATTGAGGAATACTCATTGCGATACGAAAGGAGGGCTAAAGAGAAAAGCAGTGAAAGTGACGCAGAGCAAGAAGAAAGGGATGATGAGAGACAAGGAAAGAAAAAGGCCCCAGTACCTAAAGAATGGGAGGAATTAGAAATAGCATCGGATTCAGAGCCCGAGGGGGATTTATTGAGAAGTGGTGTCAGTAAAGGGAAAAAAGGTCAACAGAGGGGAGAAACCCACAATACATTCCTTGGGGAACTCAGGATCTGGAAGGGCTGAAGAATGCACTGCCCAGTTTACATGAGGGAGCGGTAAAGTGGATCAGGGCTTTTAAAGATGAAACCATAGGGTAATTGCTGGCTATAGGAGACTTGAAGGCATTGCTGGTGAGGTTGGTAGGACTCCTGAAGTTAAAGGAAATAACGGTCCGAGCCCATTTGTAAAATGTGGCAGACAATCCAATGATTGATGGGGTCGGATTTGATCGAGTGAGACAGAATGTATGGCAGGCCTTAAGAGTCTGTTATCCACCCAAAATGGACCCCAAGGCTCTGAGAGGGGATCCACTGGGAGAAAGTGAAAACCCGGCTGCCTGCTTGGGGAAACAGTTAAAGAAGTGGAGGCTGGAAACAGAGCAAGTCATAGAGAGTAATCAGTTGCTGACTACAATGTTCCGAAATTCCAACATTGAGGCAATGCCCTCCCAAGTCAGGTCAAGGCTGGAGGTGGTGGGTCTGACATCATCAATGAGCCACCAGGAATTTAGAGATCATGTAGCTCATGCATTTGAAAGGTTTCGAAAAGACAAAGTGAAACTGTCTGAACAGCAGAAGGAGGTGCAAAGGAAGCTGGCGCAAATGCAGCCTGAAGAGCTTATAAACAAAGAAAAAGAGAAGGCTAAAAAGGTATTGCCAGCAAGAACCAACACAGTAAGCAACACTGGTGTGAAACCAAGTGCCGGTGCAAGGGGAGTCCTATCAGGTCCAGACAGGGGCCAAAAAGTCCCATGCCAGCAATGGAGATTTTTAGAGAAGCTTTCCTGCGGGTGACAGATCCGAGGCAGGGCAGATTTAAACAACAGCCTAAACAGAACTGGAGTTCCCAAGGACAAGGACGTAAAATGGGGGATTAAGGTTCATGATAAATAATCAGGCTCAAGGGAGGCCAGAAATTATGTGCTGGGGATGTCATCAACCAGGCCACTTTAGAAGTAATTGCCCTTATTGGACCGGGCCCCCTCTGCCCTACAGCTGGCCTGGATGGCAGGAATCCCCAGTGGCCACTTCCCAGACACCTACAGGCCCAGAAGGACCTGTTAACCCGTATGGGAGGTGTTAGGGATGCCCTGAGAACCTGGGTAGAAAGGGACATACCCTGTAGTAGCATGGGAGGCTGATCAAGAACCAGTAATACAACTTAATATAGAAGGACGGCAGACACCGGCGATGAGAGATACTGGAGCTACATACATTTGTGTACAGCCGTGGTATGTCTCTCACCTTCCCATGTCAAGTAAATTTGTTAAAACTGTAGGGTTCTCAGAGAAATTACAGTTAACCTGATTCACAGCTCCAGTAAGATTAGAAATGGAAGGTAGCGAGATAGTTCTGCCAATATTAGTGTCTAAAGAGACACTAATTAACTTGTTATGTAGGGATGCTTTACTACAGTTAGAGGTAAGATTGGAGTGCACACAGCAGGGCTTGGTCATAGAAAAGCCCAATACATAATTAGTGATGCAAGAAGTTAAAGATGTTAATGTTTATTGAATAGGGGATAGAGCAAGTGATATTCAAGACATTTGGGGGATATGGGAAGCAGAAGTGTTGACGATGCT
>NW_025204038.1:0-9006 GCF_004010195.1 Chiloscyllium plagiosum
CCCCGAGGCTTGTTTCGCTGCAGCACTGGTCGATTTTAAATGTATTTGTTTCTATGTGTACAAGCAATCTTTCTATTTATCTCCTAATATACACAATACAAGTCATGGAGAATATAACGTTTCCTGTGCGTCCCAGGGATGCAAAAAATCTAACACTTACTTAGGATTAAATGATTAATCAGGCCATTATCCTTCTTGACCAACCGGACTGCTTCCTTCTACGAGAGACATGCGATTGTGGTGGTTCAACCTGAGGGACATGACTCTTCAGATTAATAGAGAGTTCAGAAATTAGAGTCATTCGCGATAATTTCAATGAGTGTGAGACTTAAACCCACACTTTTAGCAGCTTGAAGAAAACTGACAAATGGCTGCGAGAAAGATTTGTATTTTAGAACCATTGTTTCAAAAAATCTGTTTTTGTTCCACTTAAACCCTTAAGACATCGAATAACTGTTTAGATTAGCACTTCAAAAGTTAGAGCACACCAGGCAATGTGTTTCTTGCTGGAAACTGGGTTTAGAAGGGAGATGTCTGATGATTGACACCGATACAATAGTCTGAAGGCCCAATCGCCATGCTGTTAAAAACTCAGTGACTCATTCATTTTCAACTGAATAAAAAGCCAATAACAAAGTCACCAAGAAAGGTTGTAAGCATTGCATGTGCCTCCTTTGGTACTTGATTAGTAGAAATTTAGTTCTCTCACTGCTATTTGACGGGCTTAATTTCCAGATATGGATGAAGAATTTGTTGTTCCTTATCAAAATCTTAAATTGATAGTGAATTACTGACATGAGAAACAGCAAAGCTAACAGCTCTGTAAGAATGAGTGAGAGGTTCACATTGGAGGTAAAACCAAATGGGGAAAATCTTGGAAATGAGCTGTCTTGGTCTGCTCAGACGCAGTACTACAAACAAAAATTCTTATTGACACATTCAGGTTTTTCAAAGATTCAATAAGTTGGACGCAGAAAGGTTCGTTCTCTTCCAGGAGAATCTGGGATCTGAGTGTCTCGTATCAGAATGGAAATGGCACATTTAAGACAAAGATGAGGAAGCATTTATTCTCTCAGATGGTTCTGAATCGGTGGACTTTTTGTAAGCAGAACCCTGTTACTGAAACGCCATTAAATGTATTCAAGGATGAAATCCGCAGATCTTTAATCAGCAAAGGAATCCAGCGTTATTTTAAAAGGTAAGAAAATGCAGTTCAGGATTATGAAACCAGACATGAAATCATTGAAAGGCGTGGCAGACGTGATGGTCTGAATACAAAGCATGTAGTTAACTTTCACAAACTCCCTTCCCCTTCCCTTTTCATGACGTCCCCTCTGTTCTTGTTTTAAACGGTTTGCATGACAGGCCACTGCAACTGACATTGCTGATACGAGGAAGCGAATGTGCTTGGTCCACAGCATTGTTCTGCTTCGAACGTTCAGGCACTATGTCATGTTGATTACTGTAAAAGGAAACGATTAATACGCCATGGCAGTGAAAATACTGAATCCTCATTATTCCACTAAACCGTGCAGATCTCGTAGTATCACACTGGACACTGTCTGTTTCGGCATTGCATTCTGCCATCCTTCTGTGCCTGGTCCCTTGGCTCTTTCTCGGTTTTGTTGGTTACTTTCTTGTGTTCCTAAGTGTTTTGGTCTTAATATGAGCCTGCAAAACTGACCCGAGTAAAACGTGCCAAATTGAAAATGCATGGATCCCCTCTGCACACTGAGCTGAAGTGAGATGTGCAAAGGATAACACACAAAGGAATAGTCAATATGGTTGATTGATCTGTACCGACCAGCATACCAGGGTAAGCAGGAAAGTCGATCTTCAGCATTTACATTGAGCCTGGTACCACTCGGCATGCAATTAACTTTCACAAACCACCGTTTGCCTTCCTTTTTCTGACGTTGTCTCCGTTTTTGCTTTAAACTCTCAGGTAATTTCAAGCTGATATTGCTGATGTGGGGAAGCGATTCTGACTGTTCCTCAGCATTATTCTGCATCTAAATATCAGAGAATATATCATAATGTTTTCTGTAAATGTTAACCATTAACAGGCCTTGGCAATGAAGGCATTGACTCCTCATCACTGGGGTACCAGCGAAGAACTCTGCTAACATCACCTTGGACACTGCCTGATTCAGCAATGTATTCAGCATTGTACATGACCCCTTTGGCTGTGTCTCGGATGTGTTGGATGGTTTATAATACACAGACTATCCAATAATCTGTTACATTGTAGCTTCTAATACATGAGAACGTCACCCTGAGCGAACAGTTGTCTCTGTAGCTCAGTAGTTAGAAAATACGCCTTGTTTGTCATTCCAGGAAATTCAGGAAGACCATTCGGCAGGAAAGGAAACAGCTGATACGATCAATGTTCCAACTTGACAGTAAGAACGAGCTGAGGCAGGATAAACTGCAACGTGATCAGGAAATCAATGGGGAAGGAACACTGACAGGAGGGGGGCTGAATGCTTCCTTTCGTTGCTGCAACCAGACGCTGGTGTTGAAGTCTGAAATGGGATAATATAAACCTGGCGTTTGAAATCTTATACTCTGAATGTTTTCTCATGATGCCTCTGTTACTGTCAGGGAAATATGTCTGTGTGGTTCGTCTGTGAGAGAAAACGAGGTTCACTTCCCCGACTTCAAACCCGTTCATTGCGTCGTTTGAAATTAAAGCATTACAGGGACATCATCATAGAGATGTACACTTGAAAATTCAGACCTCATAAGGCTACAAGCCAAGTGCTGGGAACTGGAATGATGGGCCTCTTTTCGTACTGTAAAAACTCCATAATTCAATCATTTTTTGAGGGTCAACTTATCTTCAGTGACACAATTCCAAAGCTTTGTCATGAAGCAACGATTCAAGTGCACGTGCAGTCATCACTGGTTGTCCAGTAGTTAAGAATGGTCACGTAAACTGCCACGGGCTGAGTTTCATCATCGGTCAGAGAATCAGGATTTATTGTTACAGACGCAGAACAGCTCTAACAGGAATGCGTTCAGTAACTGAGATCGGTCAAAGTCTCATCTCCTAAAAAGTGGGAAAAATATCATACCTGTCTCTGCACAGTTGACAATTCATTCTCCTCTGATTCTGCTCACAAAAGAGTTTCTGAATATTCTCAATGTCGAGACTGGACGATTTGTTTAATTCTTTCATTTGTTTCACAGACCACTCCCTTCGTGACTCCCTCGTCAGGTCCACACCCCCCACCAACCCAACCTCCACTCCCGGCACCTTCCCCTGCAACCGCAAGAAATGCAAAACTTGCACCGACACCCCCCCCTTACTTTCCTCCAAGGCCCCAAGGGATCCTTCCATATCCGCCACAAATTCACCACACACATCATTTATTGCATCCGCTGCACCCGATGTGGCCTCCTCTATATTGGGGAGACAGGCTGCCTACTTGCAGAACGTTTCAGATAACACCTCTGGGACACCCGGACCAACCAACCTAACCATCCCCTGGCTCAGCACTTCAACTCCCCCTCCAACTCCACCAAGGACATGCAGGTCCTTGGACTCCTCCATCGCCAGACCATAGCAACACGACAGCTGGAGGAAGAACGCCTCATCTTCCGCCTAGGAACCCTCCAGCCACAAGGGATGAACTCAAATTTCTCCAGTTTCCCCATTTCCCCTCCCACCACCTTGTCTCAGTCCCAACCCTCGAACTCAGCACCACCTTCCTAACCTGCAATCTTCGTCCTGAACTCTCCGCCCCCACCCCCACTCTGGCCTATCACCTTCACCTTATTACTCTCAACTTAACCTCCTTCGACCTATCGCATTTCCAACGCCCCTCCCCCAATTTCCTCCTCCCTACCTTTTACCTTAGCCTGCTTGGCACAATTTCCTCATTCCTGAGGAAGGGCACATGCCCGAAACGTCGAATCTCCTGCTGCTTGGACGCTGCATGACCTGCTGCGCTTTTCCATAATCACGTTTTCAGCTCTGATCTCCAGCATCTGCAGTCCTCACTTTCTCCTATTTGTTTCATTTGCTTTCCATTTCCAGAAGCTGCAGTGATTGAGTGGGTTTGCTTGGGAAAAGGAAAGGGAACAACTTGTGAGACAATGTCAGCTTCTCCTCCTCTGACACCGCTGGGACATTGACTCTGATGTTGTTCATGACTTGGAGGTGCTGGTGTTAAACTGGAGTGGGCAACGTTTAAAAAAATCATGTAACACCAGGTTATTGTCCAACAGGTTTATTTGGAAGCATTCGTTTTCATAGTGCAGCTCCTTCATCAGGTGATTGGCTTTCTGCACAAACTTGATGCCTTTGTCGATATCAGCGATTTTCTTGAAAATCCTCTCCACTTTAAGCTAGCAGTTCGTGACTTAAATGGTTGCCATGACTTGAACTTGCCGGTGTTAGATTGGGGTGGACATAGTTAGAAATCACACAACACCAGACCATTGTCCAAAAGTTTTATTTTGAAACAATCGCTTTCGGAGTGCAATTTCAACCACCTGATGAAGAAGGAGCTATTCGAAAGATTGTGCTTCCAAATAAACCTGTTGCATCACAGCCTGCTGTTGCGTGATGTCTATTCTAATGTTCTCAGTAACAATTTACTGACTGGAGACAGTGAAAAAAATTCTCATTCGTACAGATGAAAATTTGTCATACCAACTCTGCTTCAATGCAATGGGAAACATTTGTTTGGAAGTAAAATAATGCTCCCATATGAGTTTGAACCAACAGCTGAAATTACAGTCACCTGATTCATAGTTAGATGTGCACAAGTATTCTTTGCGCCATTGTCAACATGCATGTTTTATGCTTACATGCTGGAAAGTTGTTGTGTTACGTGGACACAAGCAATAATTGCAACATTCACAAGGTGGCTTCCCAGCAAATCACTGTCCCGTCTTCACTTCAATGGTCCCCAGTGAGTTTGTCTGGCAAAAGGAACACATTCAGCCTCAGGAAGCTGATGTTTAATCTCTCGATTATATTCAGCCAATCAATGAGGTCACCGGTGATTCTTTTCCAACATAACTCGAGGTTAGCTCCAGCCTAAGCACAACATTGAATATTCCCGCTACTTTTCGGAGCTTTCGATTACTCTAATGACCTGTGCGAAATCGCAGGAAACTGAATAATATGAAACGAGTAAAAAGCACTTCCTGCATTTTAACCCAGATCACAATAGTCCATATAAGAAAAGTCAGAGAACTGAAACATTGGCGCGGGTGCGCTGTACATCAATGATCAATCACAAGTTGAATCACGAGAAGGACTTTTCCTAATAGACTAAAGTAGTAATGTTCTCCCTGAAACGATTCTTTGTCAAACAATTAATATCTGAGCTGCCGAAACTTATTTTGCTTCAGAATAAAACTGCTGCATAAACCTCCAAGCCTGATGTCTCAATGCTCCTTGCAACATGTCAATAGAAGCTTTTCCAAGTGATTTTGAAAATTGCAGCCTGTTATTCCAATGGTTTCTGCTCCATGTCAATGTTCACTGCTCCAGCTGAGTTTGGAATTCCAACATGGCGTCCCAATGTTCCCTATTCCATATCAATAGAATCTGCACCAACTGAGGTTGCACTTCATAGCCTTGGCAGCTCACACATTTGTGTACCATCATAGAAATACCACGCACTCATCAATTGCATTACAGGAAACAGAGAGTAACTGCGCTATTGACTTTGTATCCAGTTACTGGCGGATGAGAACCTAATCCTATTTTTAATCACGACCCAAACATACGTTCTAAACCATCTTGTTTCCTTAACCTTGTTTAGCATTTGAATATTGCAGTCAATCTAATGTAAGCAAATGATAATACATAATACATTTTCGAGAAAATAAATCCAGAGTATAATTCATATTGTGCAACTGCTACTTAACAAAGTTAATGATTGTCAGGGTTTTTTTTTCCTGTGAGAAACTCTAGTTTCTATTCATGCAGTTGAAATTCCTCATGATGTAAAATGAACACAATAGATCTCAATTTTAAAACTATTTGATAACGTCGTTCACCTTGAAATATATTATCTTCTTCTGTCCGGGTATTTGAACTAATCTCCTGCTAATGACATGCCAATAAAGCACTTTAAATCATTTTCATTTTTACGCTTTACTAATCAGCGGTTATTGGTCTATCTTTCAGTGTTCAGGACCTGCACTTAACATGCTGACCTCAAGTTTGTTTAGCAGTTCAATGCGTTATATCCAGTTTTGCATAAAGAGAGTGAGGATGCTTTCCACTTCTTTTGTTTGTCTTACCCTCATATCCAGCATTGGCCATTAATGAGAGCAATGGGAAAGGGAGAGACGGAATGGAATCTACATTGGCAAGTTTTGTGTTGTGCATTCACAAGAAGTCTTCTGTATCCCTGGACCGCCTCCCACCCCGACAGAAATATCCCCATTATTTCGTGCTGTCTCTGTGCTCTTCCCACCAAAATGAACCACTTCGACCAACTCTGGTACATGTTTCATTTGACAAAATACCAATTAATAATCCATTTCGAAATTCCTGAATTCTCGTCTCTGGCAAGAGCACAGTAATTTGAGTTGGAAAGGATAATCGTGTTCCTTTCATTATCCCAGTTTAGTCTATTTTTCAATAGTCTTTGGGCGACAGGTTCTTTGCTTAATCTAGACTTTACGGTTGCCTCAATTGCAAAACATTCCAGCTCCAATTTAGGCCAGACAGCTAAGATGCAATGAAAAAACGGCACAATGGGAAATTCCTTACAACATCGACGAGAGTGGGATTCGAACGTGTGCATATCACACTGGATTAATAGTCCACATACGTTAACCTGTCTAAAACTGGTCATATGAGCAAGCCCCTGACATGTGACCTTATTTCCGCCTCAGTAGAGTAAATTGTGCAGAACAGAAGATATTTCGCCCTAGTGTTATTGAAATTATAAACAGCAGAGTGTGGTTTCCAGAATATTGTCTGAACTCTGGGTTTTGGGCACAGGACATTGAAAAATTTTACTCATGTGCTCACGGGGGAAGTGGGATGAATTGTTGGGGTGAAGGCAGCAAACATCCCCCAAGTATCCTGGAAACCAAGGATTTCCTTCTCCAGTTTAGTAGACCATTACTGCATTGATCTCCATGTGTCTGCTCATTAAAACGAAGGCAATTACAGCAAGACTTTCACACCAAGATGCTACAATCTGCTTGCATTCAAGTTTTTTTCCCCCAACAGTCATATTCATCATTGTCGTATGTTTGTGAATGGTAACATTTCCTGAGTCTTGAGCACCGTCATTCCAGGCTACTTTGAATACTATAATTCGCTGTTCTCTCTTTAACTTCTAGTTCCCATTTTAATATGTCGTAATTTGTCAGTTTAGGTTGCTTTTCGAAATATTTCAGTCAACCTCATTCGTGATTACCAAACTAAAATAATGCAGTAGTTTAGTCAGTTTATGAACTGTGCAACTGTAGGGCATGATGCCAAGAGGAAAGGTATTTCTCACACAAACCGAGCAGCGGTAAGACGCAGTGTGTGTCAGCGGGCTGGTGGAATCTGGTCGGTCCATCAAAGCCATATTTAAAACATTTAAGATAATCTTTGGCAACATCATTTCGAAGGCTTGTTCGAGTGGTTCAGGAGGGTTTAAACTAGTATGGCAGGGGGGTGGAAACCTGAGCTATATACCGGGGTTAGGAAGAGGTAGCGCAACCAGTGGGAAAGAATTTCCTGGGAAAGAACCAAGGGATCGGTTAACGTGTGTTTGCTTTAATGCAAGGAGTATCAGGAATCAAAGTGATGAGCTTAGAGCATGGTTCACTAGCTGGTGCTTTGATGTTGTGGCCATAACAGAGACGTGGGTTTCTCAGGGGCAGGAATGGTTGCTGGATGTTCCAGGGTTTAGAACGTTTAAAAATAATAAGGAAGGGGGAAAAGAGGAAGGGGGTGTAGCACTGCTAATCAGACAGGGTATCACAGCTCCAGAAGTTACTATTGTCGAGGACGGTCTGCCTACCGAGTCAGTATGGGTGCAAATTAGGAACAGCAAGGAAGCAGTCACCTCATTAGCGGTTTACTTCAGGCCCCCCAATAGCAGCAGGGAGATGGAAGGAAGCAGAGCTCGGCAGACTTTGGAAAATTGTGAATGTAGTGGGGTTGTTGTAATGGGTGTCGTTAACTTTCCCAATATTGATTGGAACCTCCTTCGAGCAGATGATTTTCGAAGATCTGTTTTTGTAAGTTGTGTTCAGGAGGGTCTGCTAACTCAGTACGTTGACAGGCCGACGGGGGGAGAGGCCAATTGGAGTTGGTACTTCGCAATGAGCCGGAGCATGTGTCAGATCTTGTGGTGGGAGAGCATTTTGGTGATAGTGACCACAATTGCCTCACATTCTACATGGCAAGGGAGAAGGAGAGAAGCAGGCAACATGGGAGGATATTTAATTGGGGAAAAGGAAACTATGATGCTATCAGACATGAGTTGGGAAGCATGGACTGGGAGCAATTGTTCCATGGAAAGGGCACTATAGACATGTGGAGACTGTTTAAGAAACGGTTGTTGCGAGCGATGCATTAATGTGTTCCTCTGAGACAGGCAAGAAGGGGTAAGATAAAGGAACCTTGGATGACGAGAGCAGAGGAGCTTCTCGTCATAGGGAACGTGTGTCTCGAGTCTGAGGAAGTAGGGGAAGCCCTAAATGAATTTTTTGCTTCTGTCTTTACGAAAGACAAGGACCTTGTAGTGAATGAAACCATTGAGGAACAGGTAAGCATGCTGGAATGGATAGAGTTTGAGGAAGGTGATGTGCTGAAAATTTTGACAAACATTAATATTGACAAGTCGTCTGTGTCAGACCGGATTTGTCCTCGGCTGCTTTTGGAAGCGAGAAAAGTGATTGCTTCGCCGTTTGCATCTTTACATCCTCGCTCTCCACCAGAGACGTACCTGAGGACTGGAGGGAGGCAAATGTAATTTCTCTGTTCAAAAAAGGAAATAGGGAAATCCCAGGCAATTACAGACCAGTCAG
>NW_025204039.1:0-9008 GCF_004010195.1 Chiloscyllium plagiosum
GTTAGGGGGTATCCTAGGAGCATGCAATCGACGTTTTGGGTATAAATCCTTCATTCAGAATGCGGGGACCATACCCGTCACAAACATTCTTGATGAAGGTGTTACGCCAGAAAGGTCGTCTCTCCTGCTTCTCTGATATTCCCTAACCGTCTGTGCGCTTCTGGCGCTACAGTTTCCGACAGTAAGGGGTATGTATGTACGCTGTGTGGCTAGAGTGCATTGAAGAGACCTTCGGTCATGAACTGTGATGAGAAATGTTCGAATGGCCTACTCCTTTCCTAATGTTACTGTGCAATCTGTGGGAAAGCTCTATAAATGTTCTCACAAGCTAAAAATATTATTACATTTTTAGATGCCCTCTGTTGTTATTTAAAGGCTTCATATTCCTTTGTGTCCCTCATCATCTCCAGCAGATCTTATGCTTTTTCTTTAGGTTTTCTGCTGTCACTGACATCCCTTATCAGACATGGTTTTCTTTTCACCACCGAATATGTATTGTCTTCCTTTAGACGAATGTCAGCTCTGCCTCTGAATTATCCTCACAAACTTCAGCCATTGCTGCTTCACCGTCTTCCCAACTCGGCTCCCCTTCCCATTAAATCTGGACAGGTAATTTATCGTGTCTTTTAGTGATGTCACTCAATTATAATTACATCCAAACGTGAGTAATAGGTATATACTGAAAGAACGAGACTTGAGAGATGGGATATGGACAACAATTGAAGGCGTTATGAACTAGATATGGAGAGATAAAGAGAGGGTATAGAGCTGAGAAGATGCGAAATAGAGAGATTCTGAGTAACTACAGAAATATGCATAATTCCTTATTTATTTTGGCAATTCATATCTGCTACTGTACATTGTAGAGTACGTTAAAACAGTGTAATATGTTAAAACACTGGGTTGATGCTAGACCGTTTATCTCCACTAAATGAAAAACAACAGCTCAAAGTTTGTGAGCAAATTTGTAGCTCGGGAGCTCGTTGTTGTGATTCTGTTCGCCGAGTGGGGAATTTGTGATGCAGATGTTCCGTCCCCTGTCTAGATGACATCCTCTGTGCTTGGGAGCCTCCTGTGAAGCGCTTCTGTGTTGTTGCCTCCGGCATTTATCGACGTTTGTCTCTGCTGCTTCCGGTTGTCAGTTCCAGCTGCCCGCTGCAGTGGCCGGAATATAGGGTCCAGGTCGATGTGTTTGTTGATATAATCTGTGGATGAGTACTATGCCTTTAGGAATTCCTTGGCTGTTCTCTGTTTGGCTTGTCCTATAATAGTAGTGTTGTCCCAGGCGAACTCATGTTGCCTGTCTTCTGTGTATGTGGCTACTAAGGATAGCTCGTCGTATCGTTTCGTGGCCAGTTTGTGTTCATGGATACGGATCGTTAGCTGTCTTTCTGCTTGTCCTATGTGGTGTTTTGTGCAGTACTTGCATGGGAATCTTTACACTACGTTGGTTTTGCTCACGTTGAGTATCGGGTCCTTTGTCCTTCTGAGTTGTTGTCTGGAATTGTCTGTTGGTTTGTGTGCTGTTATAAGTCCCAGTGGTCGTAGTAATCTGGCTGTCAGTTCAGAAATGTTCTGGATATATGGTAACTTGGCTAGTTCTTTGTGTTGTGCCATATCCTCATTCCGTTGTCTTTCCTTTCGGCATGTGTTGATGAAATTGCGGGGGTATCCGTTTTTGGCGAATACATTGTAGAGGTGTTTTTCTTCCTCTTTTTGCAGTTCAGGTGTGCTGCAGTGTGCGGTGGACCTTTTGAACAGTGTCTTGATACAACTTCTTTTGTGTGTGTTGCTGTGTTTGCTTTCGTAGTTCAGGACTTGGTCTCTGTGTGTGTGTGTTTTTGCTGTATACCTTTGTGATGAATTCTCCGTTCGGTGTTCTCCGTACCATCACGTCTGGGAATGGGAGTTGGTTGTCATTTTCTTCCACTCGAGTGAATCTGCTTCCTGTGAGTGTGGCGTTGATGATCCGGTGTGTGTTTTCTAGTTCTCTGTTTTTAATGATGAAAAATGTGTCATCTCCATATCTGACCGAGAGTTTATGTTGAATTTGCGGTAAGACTGTTTGTTCAAATCTTTGCATTGCAGCGTCTGCCGTGAGTCCAGAGACGGGTGAACCCATGGGTGTGCCTTTCATTTGTCCATATATTTGGTTGTTGAAAGTGAAGTGTGTTGTGAGGAACACAGTAGTTTGAGTATGCAGTCTTTCTTCGAGGAGAAAGTGAGGACTGCAGATGCTGGAGATCAGAGCTGGAAATGTGTTACTGGAAAAGCGCAGCAGGTCAGGCAGCATCCAAGGAACAGGAGAATTGACGTTTCGGGCATACGCCCTTCCTAAGGACATTTTCAACTATGCAGTCTTTGTTGATAGGTTCCCCGTCTTGTTGTCTGTTCTGTATGTCCAGCAGGTTGGCTATTGTTTCTCAGGCTAGGGATTTGTCGATAGAGGTGTACAGTGCCGTTACATCGAATGAGACCATAATTTCTTCCTTGTCTATGTGTATCTTTCTGATGATGTCCAAGTTTTCCTGTGTTGACTGTATCGAGTGTCTGGATCCGCTTATCAGGTGTTTCACTTTCTGTTGTAGTTCTTTAGCTAGTTTGTGTGATGGTGTCCCTGGTAGCGATACGATGGGGCTGAGTGGGATGTCTGGTCTGTGCACTTTTAGTAGTCCATAGAATCTTGCGGGGTGTTGCTTTCAGGTTTCATTCTATGTATGTCAAACCACGTTATCTGTCCATTTTTGCAGGTTCATCAGTGTGTTGTTCATCGTATTGGTGAACTGTGGGGTTGGGTCAAACTCCCTCTTTTGGTAGCTGTTGGTATCTGCAAGTAGTTTTTGTGCTTTCCAGATGTACTTTGCTTTGTCCAGGATGACCGTCATTCTGCCTTTCTCCGTTCGTAGTATGATTATGTTCTTATCGTTTCGTAGTGGGTTTTTTTAGTGCTTCCATCTCCTTGGTGTTGAGGTTGTGTGTTTGTCGTTTCCTTGTTATCAAGGGAATGATACTTTGTCTCACTGTTTGTTGTGTCTCTTCTGTCAGTCTATTGTTTCTGAGTGTGCATTCTAGTGCTGCTAGGAAGTCTGCTGTCTTGGCGTCCCTGTGGTTGTAGTTGAGTCCCTGGGCCAGTATTGTTCCTTTCATGACAGTGATCTGTCACGGAGAGATTTCTAACCCAGGTTTCTAACCCAGGTGTGTGTTGTGGTGTCCTCTCTGTTGTGTGTTAGTTTGGCCAATTTTTATTTTCATGCCGTTTTTTTTTTGCGGTGTGTGGTCCTGTTCTGTCCTATGGTGACGGCCTGTTCTATGGTCCGGGTCCACTTCTGATTGGTGGTTTTTGAAATTAACGATTGTTGGCGTGCAATTTCTTGTCTGCAATTGTGCAGTCTGTTGTGTGCATCTGTAATCATTACCTGGATCATCCTGAATCCGGTCTGTCTGGCTGTGTCTCTGGCTTGTAGGTTGTTGACTGGTGGTCTGTATCTGACACATGGTGGAAGGATTCGATTATGTCGACATTCATGCAGGAACCGGAATTGTGGCGCTTCCACGGTTCGCCCTTAGGAAGGGCGTATGCCCGAAACGTCGATTCCCCTTCGTCCCCTGTCTACAGACGCACACAACAGACGACACAAATACAGACAAGAAATTGCATGCCAATAATCGTTAATTTCAAAAACCAACAATCAGTAATGGACCCCGACTCTAGAACAGGCCATCACCATAGGACAGAACAGGACCACACACTGCAAAAAAAGGCACTAAAAGAAAAAATGGTTAAACTAACACACAACAGAGAGGACTCCACAACACATACCTGGGTTAGAAACCTCTCCCACAGAGAGCTCACAGATACGGAAGGAACAATACTGGCCAAGGGACTCAACTATAATCACAGGGACGCCAAGGCAGCAGACTTCCTAGCAGGACAAGAATGCAAACTCAGAAACAACTAACTGACAGAAGAAACACAACAAACAGTGAGACAAAGTATCATATCCCTGATAACAAGGAAAAGACAAACACACGACCCCAACACCAAATAGAGGGAAGCACGAAAAACACCACGAAATGATAGGAACATAGTCATATTAGCAGCAGACATAGGCAGAATGATGGTCATTCTGGACAACGCACTTTCCATCCAGAAAGCACAACAACTACTTGCAGATACCAACACCTACCAAAAGAGCGAGTTTGACCCCACCCCACAGCTCACCAATAGGGTAAACAACACACTGAGAAACCTGCAAAAAAACGGAGAGATAACCAGGTTTGACCTAAAGAGAATGAAATATGAAACACCACCCCGCAAGATTCTATGGACTGCCTACAGTGCACAAACCAGACATCCCACACAGACCCATCGTATCGCTACCAGGGACACCATCACATAAACTAGCTAACGAACTACAACAGAAACTGAAACACCTGATCAGAGGATCCAGACACTCTATACAGTCAACACAGAAAATCTTGGACATCATCAGAAAGACACACATAGACAAGGAAGAAACTATGGTCTCATTCGATGTGTCGGCACTGTTCAACTCTATCGACAAATCCCTAGCCAGAGAAACAATAGCCAACCTGCTGGACATGCAATACAGACAGCAAGACGGGGAACCTATCAACAAAGACTGCATACTCATACTACTGGACTTGTGCCTCACAACACACTTCACTTTCAACAACCAAGTATATGGACAAATCAAAGGCACACACATGGGCTCACCCATCTCTGGACTCATAGCAGACACTGTAATGCAAAGATTAGAACAAATAGTCTTACCGCAAATTAAACCCAAACACTGGGTCAGATATGTGGATGAAACCTTTGTAATTGTTAAAAACACAGAAGCAGAAAACACACACCGGATCATCAAAGCAACACACACAGGAATCAGATTCACGAGAGAGGAAGAAAATGACAACCAACACCCACACCTAGACGGGATGGTACAGAGAACACCGAACGGAGAAATCACCACAAAGGTATACAGGAAAGCCACACACAGAGACCAAGTCCTGAACTACGAAAGCAAGCACACCAACACACACAAAATAAGTTGCATCAAGATACATTTCAAAAGGGTCACCGCACACCTGATCTGCAAAAAGAGGAAGAAGAACACCTCTAAATGCATTCGCCAAAAACGGATACCCCCGCAATTTCATGAACAGATGCCTAAGGGCAAGACAACGGAATGAGGACATGCAACAACACAAAGGACTAGCCAAGTTACCATACATCAAGGACAGTTGTGAACTGACAGCCAGATTACTACGACCACTAGGACTCATAACAGCACACAAACTAATAGCCACTCTCAGACAACAACTCACCAGGACAAAGGACCCGATTCCCAGCATGAGCAAAACCAACGTAGTGTAAAGAATCCCATGCAAGGACTGCACAAAACATTACATAGGATAAACAGGAAGACAGCTAACGATCCGTATCCATGAGAACCAAGTAGCCACGAAACGACACGACCAGATATCCTTAGTAGCCACACACGCAGATGGCAAGCAACATGAGTTTGACTGGGACAACACAACTATTATGGGACCAGCCAAACAAAGAACAGCCAGGGAATTCCTAGAGGCATTGCACTCATCCACAGATCCTATCAACAAACACATCGACCTGGACCCAATATTCTGGCCACTGCAGCGGACAGCTGGAACTGACAACCGGACGCAGCAGAGACAAACCTCTATAAATGCCGGAGGCAACAACACAGATGCGCTTCACAGGAGGCTCCCAAGCACTGAGGATGTCATCTAGACAGGGGACGAAACATCTGCAACACAAATTCCCAGCTCGGCGAACAGAACCACAATAATAACAACAGCTGTTGTCACTAAACAGTAGGCCAATATATTTAGTTCTTGGAAGAAAGGAGATTAACTGAAATAAGGTGGGGACCCGGAGTCGGAAATGACGATACACATACTAATGATAATGGTAGTCGAGAGGAGAAAAAAATGCCAGGGTTTGGGAAGGCGGGGTGGTCGTTAACCGATTGCGTACATGACACCTCAGCTAAAGATTGAATAGCATTTCAACATTATCTAGTTTTTGCACATGTTATGCGTCACAATTCGTTTCTGTGTCTGCATTGTTAATTCTGAATATGGTGTTCACGTACGAAGAATATTAGTTAACTGCACACACACACGTATACGGATTAAACACTGTACACACATCATTCTTCCGCCTTTACATTTCAAAGTGACTTGCTATGTGTATATTTTGACTCACTATTCCCTCTTTCGAATATATTCTGTTTCTTTCTCTGAATTCCATTTTATTACATGTATCAGCAACATCCTGGTACCTGCGAGATATCACTTTACACCTCTACAGACTGCAGAGCCACCGTCCCCTACTCCTTTCCGTTTACTACTCCTTTCTGTTTCGTAACCAATGACACAGACTTTGTTCTTGCCCTTTTTGTCCCAATAAATAATGCAATTGTAAGTGTAATATTTACTTTCGGGAAACAGTCAAAACATCGGAAAAGTTTATACGAATACACTCTGTAAGAAGGTGTTTGTAGCTTTTGAAGAAAATGACTGATGTGCATAGTGTTATATGTACAACATTGCCCTATTAGACAAGCAAGAGGAACGTCCTGAGAAATCCGGACTTTCTGCATCTGTGTTTGGAGCAGTTTTGCTGTGAGACTATTTAGATTGTTTGCTGTTGTGCTGGAGGAAACGTCAATGTCGTAGCAACCTTTCGATTGACATTAAGAAATGTTGTGTATGTGAGTAACACAGCAGAGTAGGAACACAACAGACTGTTCGTCCAGCCACTCCATGCTGACCATAATTCCAAATTCAGCTCACGAACCTTGCATGCGCTTGACCCATATCTCTCCAAATCTTGCCAATCATGTACGCACCCAAATTCCTTTTAAACCTTGGAACTACGAGAATTCATTACCATTCAATATCATCAGATTCTGTAAGTTCTCGTTCCTGCAGAACGATAAGTAGGTATTGTAACCCAAAGTATTTATATGGGACTGGGAGGAAAAACGAAATAGAATTACGTGTCGAACATATTGATGTCAGTTATGAGGCAAGTATTCGTTTTTCTTATATAAGGAAAGTGATAACTGGACACTTGCAGAATTATTATATGCCTTGGCTAAGTCAGCTTAGATTCCGGAAAGGGGATTCACCTTGGAGAAACCTGCAGATTTTGTGTTATTTTAGTCATTCACAGATTGGAATCAGTTGGATTGGTATTTTGCATTTGCAGTGTTTTTCATATGGTTTCCTGAAAGGTGAATGAAAGACCATAAAAATCGACGTGTATTGAAAATTAGATAACGAGACAATACAGAGAACAACACCAATTTTTTGTTGCAGGCAGTTATGCATGGGTACCACATGTGTCACTATTCGAATCACAGCAAATTGCAAGGCACATAAATGATTTGTATGTGGGAAACAAACAGCATACATCTCCAATGGTGTTGATGAAATGCTGCGACGTTCGGAAATGTCGTCCAAAATGGACAGGCATGTCATTGATCATGAGTCACCAAAATAATGCATACTTACGTGTAATTGATGGGGCAGTAAATGGCATGTTGCTCATCATTGAAAGATGCTTTATTAGATAAACAAAGTCAACTGGCAGCAAATGTTGAGGTTTGTTGAGAACGGATTTGGTTACAGACAAAAAGAACAGGAGATGTGGGAATCCAGGGAAGACAAGCAGCAGCCTGGAAGCACACAGGAAGGGCAGGCCTCCACTTTTACGATTTTGTTCGTTGTGGCAATGGAGGAGGTCATGGATAGTCATGTTGGAAAGGGAGTGGGCAAGAGAATTAAAATGGGCGGAGACTGAAAGGACACTTCAGTCACTGCGGACCAGGCTCAGATGCCTGACAAAAAGTTCTCTCAGTTTATGTTTGTCTCCTCAAAATAGAGATTAACGCATCAGGAGCACCTGATGTAGTAAATTAGTTTAGAAGAAAGGCAGGTGCACCTCTGTCTCAACTGGAAGGACTGTTTGGGACCTTGAATGGAGGTGAGGGTGTTGGTGTGCCGTCCGCTGTTGCATCTTTTCTGGTTGCAAGGGACGACTCCTGGAGGTCCAGAGGGTTCGTGGAGTTCGTGGCGCAAATCAAGGACTGGCAAAGGGGTCTCAACTGGAAGGACTGTTTGGGACCTTGAATGGAGGTAAGGGTGTTGGTGTGCCGTCAGCTGTTGCATCTTTTCTGGTTGCAAGGGACGACTCCTGGAGGTCCAGAGGGTTCGTGGAGTTCGTGGCGCAAATCAAGGACTGGCAAAGGGAATGGTCCTTGTGGAATGCAGTGAGAGATGGGGAATAGAACATGCTGTTGGTGGTGACATCCATTTGAAATTGGTAGCAATATTTAAGAATGATACGTTGAATATGAAGACAGTGGGGCGGTAGGTGAGGACACACGCACCTCTGTGTTTCTTGTGTTCTTGGGGGGTGGATGTTGAGACCAGTCGAACGACGAATGGTGATGGTGCGGTGGAGGGCTGCTTGAATGACAGAAGGGGAAAAACCATGGCTCGAAATAAGTGGTCATATCGGATACTTGAATGTAGAATGTGAGAGTATTTGCGGCACTGCATACAGATTTGATCTTTTTTTAGGAGAGGTCGACCATGAAGAGAGACTGTAGAAACGGAATGTTTAATCAGTAGTTCAGGAAAGAAAAAGTGGTGATTGCATTGAAACTTGAGGTTTGGAAGTAATCACTTATTTCCAAAAGAGTCATTGATAGGGAGAGAATTTCCATATTTTACACAGTATTGATTGATTTGATTTATCGTCCCGTGTATCTAAGTGCAGAGAAATGTTTTGTTTGTCAGCAATATTGGAAGATCATAGCAAGCAAGGACAGAGAGATCATAGGGTGTAAATGTAGGCTGCACTATGCAACATTTGCCCTGAACAAGATCAACATGAACAGCATCATTATTATTTGAAGTTAGAGAGTCAATTC
>NW_025204040.1:0-4321 GCF_004010195.1 Chiloscyllium plagiosum
TATTGTGGAGAACAGGGAAATGGCCAAGAAAGTTACCAGTTACTTTGCATCTGTCATCACGGAGGAAAATCGCTGAGAAATACTAAGTGATCACATGGAACTTATGGAACTAAAGACATAAAGTCAATTAATATCAGTAACAAGGTAGTAGTTGAAGGTTAGCATAGTAGTATTGTAGCTGGATTGAGCATTGCTTAGTCTGATGAGCCAATTGTACTTCGTATCAAAATATTAGAAATAAATCAGCAATAGACGCATTAATTGTGCTGTCGCTGACTGTTTTTTTTTCCTGTACATTCTGCAGAGGCTGGAAGTTAGTAAATGTGTTCCAAGCATTGTAGATGAATGGAAGGGATTCAAGCATCTGCAAAGGGAAGAAGAGATAGTGTGGAGAATTGCAGACCAATTAACTTAACATCTGTAGGGAAACTGATGGAATTTACTATATAGGGTCTGATATTGGATATTTCTAAATTAACAGCAACATTGGAGAGAATCAGTATGCACTGACAGAGTCTGACAGAGTCTTCATATTTGACAAACTTCAGAATGATTTGAACTTGTTTATTGCAACATAGAAATGGCATATTTTGATTTTCAGAAGGCTTTCTTTATCTGAACTCATGCAGTGAATTCATAAATAAAATAATGTAAATGGTAATTGGAGAAATATAGAGAAGTGGAAAGTTAAAGTCAGAGTCGCCTTCATTTAAATGAATCAGAACATAGTCGGAAGATCATGTTGAAGCAGTTTCACAGATTGGTAATGAAACTTTACATAGAGTATTGGGTCCAGTGTTGGTGACCCAATCTGAGAAAGAATATACTGACCACGGAGGATGTGCAATTGATAATCTCCAGATTAATCCCTCAGATGGTGAGATTGCCTGATGTGGAAACTCGGCCTGTGTTCTTTAGAGTTTCAAAGAATGACAGGTGATCATAATGAAATTTAGAAAAGTTACTAAACATATGAGAAGGTGGAAATAAACAGGATTTTTCTCTGGCTGTCTACTCTACATTTAAGGCAAATAATGGCAGGTAAAGGATAAACCATTTCAGACTGCAGTAAGAAGGCAATTCTTCATTTGAAGGGGACGGACTAACACAGCGACATGGATACCTGCTGGCAGGGCAAGATTAGGGAGAATCCTCAGATATTCTACAGGTCCGTCAAGTGGAACAGAATAACCAGGGAACAGGTAGGACTCATTGGTGACTTGACAAGTTGCATCCAAATCAACTTAGTGGCAGGAGACTGAAGGTCTGCTGGTCGAAGTCTGTTTGTTTGACTGGAGACCAGTATCCAATCGTGTACCACAGGGATCAATACTGTGTCCCAAATTATTTGTGATCCGGAGATGCCAGTGTTGGACTGGCTTGGGCAAAGTTAAAAAAGTTACGAACACTAGATGATAGTCCAACAGTTTATTTGGAGGCACGATCTTTCGAAGAGCATAATCACGTGATGAAGAAGCAGCGCTGCGAAAGCTAGTGCGTCCGAATAAAACTGTTGGATTATAAACAGGTATTTTATGATTTTTAACCTTATTATTTGTAGTACTCATAAATGATGCAGCTATGAATATGGAAGGGATTGGGTGAGTGTGATAAATCAGTTTGCGTTTGACACAAAGTTTGGCTGGTTGGTTGGCAGTGAGGAGGAAGGCCTTATATTACAGGAAGATACCGGTGGAATGATGAAATGGGTGGATCAATGGCCGATGGAATGTAACCCTGATAAATATGAGGTGATGTACTTTGGAAGAAGCAACCAGACAGGGGAGGACTCAAGTAATAGCAGCACACTAGGAAGCTCAGAGGGTGGGTCGCCACATATTGGACCTCACAGCGCCAGAGACCCGGGTTCAATTCCCGACTCAGCCGACTGACTGGATGGAGTTTGCACATTCTCCCCGTGTCTGCGTGGGTTTCCTCCGGGCGCTCCAGTTGGCCATGCTAAATCGCCCATAGTGTTAGGTAAAAGGGTAAATGTAGAGGAATGGGTGGGTTGCGCTCCGGCGGATCGGTGTGGACTTGTTGGGCCGAAGGGCCTGTTTCCACACTGTAAGTAATCTAATCTAATATCACTGAATGTGATTAAACAGGTTAATGCACAAGTTGACAAATCATAGCGACCATAAACATAGCCTCTATTCATGGAGGCACAGATTATAAGAGCTATGCGTAACTTTGGTTAGGCCAAATGGAATACGATGTACAGTTCTGGGAGCCACATTACAGAAAGTATGTGATTGCAGTGGAGATTCACCAGGATGTTCCCTTGGATGGAGTAGATCAGCTCTGACCATGATTAAGACCTCGGTCATGTCAGTGATGCCAGCCTTATGTCGTTTCAGAGCCAATGAACTTGTGCACTTTGCATTTTTGTTCACTTCCCAATGTACAACACTCTGTGCTTGACAGGGCGTTTGAGCAGATTCAACACACGTCTTTGGAAAATGTTCAAAAACAGAAACTGCTGAAGAAACTAAGGAGTGTGGCTGCATCTTGTGAAGTGAAAGCTGAGTTCATCTTTCGTGTCCAGCGACCCTTCGACAAAGCTCCCATTTTCTACAGCAATTTGTGCATTTTTATTTCTCGTATTCATTTGTTTAATTGAAAATTTGTGCTGTGCCAATTCATTTCTGCAGAAACTCAGCAGCTCTGGCAGCATCTGCAGAGACAGAGAAACAGAGTTAGCGTTTCAAGTCCAGTGTGACCCTTCAGAACTGAAAAGGATTGGAAACTGGGCATTTGCCAGAGGTGGGGGGTAGGTGACAGGGAAAAGAGGGTGTGACAACAGATAAACAGGCTTTTAGCAGTGGTGAAAAGAGAAGATGGTATAAAATGAGTTTAAATTAAGATGTGAATGGGGGAAAGAGGTTCTCTCTATTGAGTGCAAGATAAAGAAGACACAAGCACATAAGGTCATACGGAGGCCAGGAGGGAGAATGTTGAACATGTTGTATTATATAGATCTGGCCAGAGATACATTTTCACTGTAGAGATCACTGCCGTCAGGCAAAGGAATTCATGTGCTTGAAGGCTTATTGGTACTAGTAAGATTTTCATACTGCCTTAGTATTGTAACATAAAGAAGAAAGCAAATAACAGTATGAAGTTTGGGCTGAGCATTGGTTACCTGTCACTTTTAACATTGTTTCAAATTTACAGTGCTTATCTTTAAATGCTTGTTCTTGAAGTTAGTATCAGATGGTTTGTAGGAGGTTGAGGGGTGACATTATAGTAATTTACAAAATCAGGGGAGGTTTGGGCAGGGTGAAAAGACGAGGTCTTTTCCACAGGATAGAAAAATCAAACCAGAGAGCCATAGGTTTATGGTGGAAGAGGTAAGATTTAAAAGGGAGGAAGAGGGAACTGTTTTATGCACAGAGGGTGACGTGTTTATGGAATGAGCTGCCAGAGGAAGACTGGCAGATGCAAGTACAGCTCCAACATTTAAAAGACATTTGGATGGGGACCGTTTAGTGGCATATGGGCCAAATGCAAGAAGATGGGAATAGTTTAGCTTGGAAAACCTGGCCGGCATGGACAAGTTGGACCAAAGATTGTGCTTGTATGCGCTATGACTGCATGAATATAGAAAGCGAAGAAAAGTGAAGAAAAGATGTGATGTAAGTAAATTGGCAAGAAATATAAAAACAAGCAGTATGAGCTTTTCCATGTATGTAAGAAGAGTTAATTAGGTGTGTGTGTGATCTTTGATAGTCAGGAAAGTATATTGAGGATATTTGGAGGGTGTGACTGGGGAACTGGATACAGGGAACAGACGGATAATTTACACCTGTATTTTACATCGTTCCTCACAGGTGAAGGTGCTGTAAATATTTCAATGGTATAGGCAAAATGTTAACAGCAGGGAAAATCTTGAGCTGTCTCTAACAGAAGGAACAAGGCAATTCTCAAACAGATTAGACCAAGGGTAAACAGATCATCAACAATTCAGAGCTGGTTTTAAAAGAGGTGGTCTCAGAGTGGCTGGTGGCACTGTGTGAAATATTCCATAGCTCTCTGGATTAAAGGAGTGATCCAGTGAAATTTGGAGACCGTCCAATGTGGCGCCTGTCTTCAAGAAACGAACGAGACTGAAAGCATGAAACACTTATCCTAACCATTATTGCTGGGAATCTGTGAGAGTCTGTTATTAAGGAAGGGACTGCAGAGCAATTAGAAAAGCTTCACACAGAGTCAGCATGGTCTTGTTGAAGGCGAACTACATTTTGCCTGTAAAATCATGCAACGTTTTTCTGGAAATCCATGAGAATGTGACAAGTGGGCTTGATAAAGGGGGACTGGT
>NW_025204040.1:4447-7454 GCF_004010195.1 Chiloscyllium plagiosum
GGGAGCTGAGTGCAATATACATTCGAATTTGAGGATGACACTGACAACCAAAAGGCAGGCTGTTATTAAATGGAGAGGACTCCCAAAAAAGGAACATTACAACGAATTGGACTGTTCCTGTATATGAAACATTACGTCAGCATGTTGATGCAGAAATGTTGGTTCATAAGACTGGTTCCTGGGATGAAAGGATAGATTTATTGAATACATCAAAAATGCTGAGGTGATTATTCATTGTGGTTTAAATGAATGAGAGTGTCATTACTGAAACGGATAAGATACAGAGGGGGCTTGACAAGGTCGGTGTTGAGAATGTGATTCCACACCAGGACAGAGTCTCGAAGTCAGTTATATAGACTCTGAATAAGGAATATCGATTTCAAACTGAGATGTAAAGAAATGTCTTCTTTCAGAGTGTAGTGAATGGCTGGAATTTCCTAACTCCGAGAGTTGTGGACGTTGGGTCACTGATTGTATTTACAAACGGGTGGATTCATTTGTGACATTTCAGCGAGTTGAGGGATGCAAGGGGTTAGCAGGAAAGTGGAGTTGAGCAGTGGAGTAGATCAACCATGTTCTTATTGAATAACAGCGCAGGTTCCTATTTCTTACGTTCTTATTTATGTTTTTGGAAAATACTTGATTATTTTCCTGGAAGTCATGATGTAAAATGTTGCATTCAGACACAGCAGAGGATTTGTCTGAGTTGACCTTATGTGGGGCATGGGGGCTGTATTCAATGCGAATCTGGGCCTGTAACATGACCTACATCAGGAGCAGAAGTTACAGAGAGGAGAAGCCTGAAAAGAGGGATTGGGGGAGGGAGGACACTGCCTGACCCAGCCTGGATGTTCCTATACATTTGCCAAACAACACCAAACTATCGGAGTGGCCTCAGTCTGCTCCTGCACAGCAGGACCGAAGGGCTGAATGGAACGGACACGACTGAGCCATTCAGAACTTTGGCACTATCCCACCAGTCAATAAGCTCATGGCTCATTTCATTGTGTTCCCAGCTGCACTTTTCTCTGATTTCAGAATGATCCCTGATTCACCTGTCTATGGAAAATCAGACAAAGTCAGCCTCGATATAATATGAAGATTCAGCCCTCCCAATCTTCTGGGTGAAAGAATTCCCACTTGAATTAATTCCCACTTTGTGAATTTCTCCTCAGTCCGGTTCTGACTGAGGTTGGAGGGTGTCACTGTTTCCATTTGTAGTCCCACTCCTCCATTGCTCACAAAAAAATTAAATGTAACCAGGTTGGCGATATGGCCGATGATAAAGATCTAATACTGGGTCAGGTTCAGTTATCAGAACAAGCCAGTTGGATTTCTTCAGTCAGCTACAAGTAATTAACAGAACTAACTGAGGAGTATGATGGATATGTCGTTAGCACTGCGGCCGCACATCACCAAGGAGCTGGGTTCAATTCCAACCTCAGGTGAGTTTGAACATTCCCCACGTATCTGTGTGGGTTCCCTCCCAAAGCTCCAGTTTCCTCCCAGAGTACAAAGATGTGCAGCTTAGACTGGATTTGCCATGCTCGATTGCCCATTGTTGAGAGAGCGTCCCCTTCATGGTAACCCTTGTCAGTGTGGGGGAACTTAACCTGCGCTGATGGAGTTGACCTTATGTGGGGCATGGGGGCTGTATTCAATGCGAATCTGGGCCTGTAACATGACCTACTTCAGGAGCAGAAGTTACAGAGAGGAGAAGCCTGAAAAGAGGGATTGGGGGAGTGGGGACACTGCCTGACCCAGCCTGGATGTTCCTATACATTTGCCAAACAACACCAAACCATCGGAGTGGCCTCAGTCTGCTCCTGCACAGCAGGACCGAAGGGCTCAATGGAACGGACACGACTTAGCCATTCAGAACTTTGGCACTATCCCACCAGTCAATCAGGTCATGGCTCATTTCATTGTGTTCCCAGCTGCACTTTTCTCTGATTTCAGAATGATCCCTGATTCACCTGTCTATGGAAAATCAGACAAAGTCAGCCTCGATATAATATGAAGATTCAGCCCTCCCAATCTTCTGGGTGAGAGAATTCCCACTTGAATTAATTCCCACTTTGTGAATTTCTCCTCAGTCCGGTTCTGACTGAGGTTGGAGGGTGTCACTGTTTCCATTTCTAGTCCCACTCCTCCATTGCTCACAAAAACTTTTAAATGTAACCAGGTTGGCGATATGGCCGATGATAAAGATCTAATACTGGGTCAGGTTCAGTTATCAGAACAAGCCAGTTGGATTTCTTCAGTCAGCTACAAGTAATTAACAGAACTAACTGAGGAGTATGATGGATATGTGGTTAGCATTGCGGCCGCACATCACCAAGGAGCTGGGTTCAATTCCAACCTCAGGTGAGTTTGAACATTCCCCACGTATCTGTGTGGGTTCACTCCCAAAGCTCCAGTTTCCTCCCAGAGTACAAAGATGTGCAGCTTAGACTGGATTTGCGATGCTCGTTTGCTCATTGTTGAGAGAGCGTCCCCTTCATGGTAACCCTTGTCAGTGTGGGGGAACTTAACCTGCGCTGCTGGCCTCCCTCTGCATCACAAACCAGCCGTCCAGCCAACTGAATGGGAGACAATGTAACTGTTACAGACAGGAACAGGCACAGGCAAAGGGCAAGAGAAACTTTCATAACAAGGAAAATGGTATAATTCAGATAACGGTCAAGATAACAGCGGAGGATAAAATGTTCTCTGCACAAAATTGTATTTCATAACGCGACAAGTGTTGAGAAGCAGAGTTTGGCTGAATACAATAAAGAGAGACAAAGTGAAATAGCCAGAACTACTAACTGTGATTGGATATAAAATTAGTGCATATTTTTGCAGGAACGCAGGGGGTTGAATGACTGAAAGTTCCTATACCTGAAAATAGGAATTCTTTGGAACACTATCTGGAATTTTCCATATTCAAAGTGTGTGTGTGTGTGTGTGTGTGTGTGTGTGTGTGTGTGTGTGTGTGTGTGTGTGTGTGTGTGTGTGTGAGCGA
>NW_025204040.1:7463-9008 GCF_004010195.1 Chiloscyllium plagiosum
GAGAGAGAGAGAGAGAGAGAGAGAGAGAGAGAGAGAGAGAGAGAGAGAGAGACCGCAGATACTGCACTGAGCTTGGTGGTGAGCTCAGACCATGCTCGGTGGGGCTGGTGGTGAGGCCTCCTCTTGGAAGAGAATGGGCCCCCCATCCATTAGGACCTCTGTGCCTCTGATGAAAAACCGTGGTGTTAGTTCCCCTTACCTGCCATGCTCGGGGTCAACTGTGCAGGATGGCTTCAAACTGAGGAAGTACAACAGTGTGCCCATTGGCCTTTGAAAGATGGCACCAGTGTCAGTGATCATAGAATAGCCAGGGGCATCAGTGCGATGGTGAGTCCCTCCAGCCATGTTGGGTTTGAGAATCGGGGTGGTATTGAATGCGAGGAACACTATGAGATTGAGTGGGTAGTTAATGTGGTGAGTTCGATAAGATAGCACCATGAGACTAGTTCAGTCTCGTACAGATAATCCCTTTGTCAATAAAAATGTCACTGAGACAAACTATTGTTAGATTCAGCCCAATGAGTCGAAGTCTCTGCTGACCCCACACCCAGTTACAAATTTGCAGAACAAATGTTCATCTCAAACTCTCCCTCACCTTTATTAACGCCAATATCCCCTTCACCTATCATCTTGGGAATACTGGCTCATATTGTAGGATGGAGTCGAAGTCTCTGCTGACCCCACACCCAGTTACAAAGTTGCAGAACAAATGTTAATCTAAAGCTCTCCCTCACCTTTATTAACGCCAATATCCCCTTCACCTATCATCTTGGGAATACTGGCTCATATTGTCGAAATGCCTTCATTTCAGCATTATGAAACCTGTGATCTTACATGAAATTGTCTCTTCATCTCCCTTTCGCTTTTTTTCCCCAAAATCCTTTTATTGTTGGTAGTTAAACTGATTTATCCGCCATCTCTCTCTGACAGGAATGACTAGGGAATACGGACTAGGCAATAAGAGCTCTGTATCAGAGTGATTATGTAACTAGATGGGTAATTCAGAGACACGGTCTGTGACTCCAAGGCAGTGTTTAAAATCCTACCACAGCCGATGACAGAGCTTAAATTCGAATGACAAAAATTGGAATGAAACATAATTTCACTCATGAAAACCAGAAACCGTTAAGATTTATTTTTATTATTTCACTGATAGTCTTTGCTAAAGAAACTTAACATTATTACCCAGTCTGAACTCAGTGTGACTTCAGGCCCAGAACAAAATTGTTGGCTCTATTTTGTCTTGACAAATGGCCGCGTAGTCAAGGACAATTAGTGATGGACAACAAATGCTGCCATTGCCAGTGATGCTGGCATCCCGTGAAACAACAGCATTAAAGGTGAAATAAACCAAGGAACGGTGGGTGCTAGAGATCAAAAACAAAATTCTCCAGCATCTGCAAGTGTTGGAGAATCTTGCAGGTATGGCAGCCTCTGTCAGGAGAAATGCAGATAACGGTTTGAGTCCAGTGACCCAGCTCCACAACTGAAAGCAATCTGGGAAATAATATCATTTATCCTGGTATCATGGATGGTTGGGGTGGA
>NW_025204041.1:0-1707 GCF_004010195.1 Chiloscyllium plagiosum
TTGTAAAAAGATCTCAAAATCAGATGCAATGTTCTGATGCAATTTGAAATAACTGTTTTCATGCTTGATAACCATGCTCCAGTACCAATTTCTAATTTTGTTCAAACAAAGCTTTTTGTATGATGATTAGGTGCTGAGAGTGTGTGAGAAAAATCTGTGCAGATCTGCTTTTGAAACATAAGAGTTGATGGTGAGGGTGAACCATTGCCTAGTTGAGTAGCACAGTAGTTTTATATAACTATCCAAGGAGCTTTGCACTGAAATATCATGGAGTTCACCATGGAGTGCATTCTGCAAGACCCTGAGAATGAGGATAGTGAGGACAGGGAGTAATGTGTTAAATACCTCACTCCTTCATGTCCTGAATGGGTGCAATGGTGAATTATGGACTGTTGTCAGAAACAATTTTTTGTGGTACACTGATGTGTTGAATATAAAACTATTGCACTATGGGTATTTTTCAATTGTCCCACCAAGAAGAATTTGGTGAAATATTAAGTTGCTGGATTACAGTTGTATCCTTAGGCATGAAACACATTGGTTACAATTCCACATCACAGCTCAGATGAAATCACAAGGAATGAAAGGCCCTGTTGATTATTAAGTTGATGGAGTTGACATATTTCAGTTGATATGATCAGTTGGCCAGAGTGTTGAAGGGGGTGACTATAGTGATAGTGAATGCATTAGTCATCATCTTCCAAAATTCCAATTATTTTGGAATGATTCCTGCAAATTGGAAGACAGTAAACAGACTATTTAAGAAAGGAACAAGAAACAAGGTAAAAATCTGTGATCTATAGACCCATCAACCTTATATCAGTAGTTGGGAAAATGCTAGAATCCATCTAAAAGGTAAAGGTAACGTGGCCCTAGGGCCATAGGGCTGCTCTCTCATTCCAGAGAAACAATATCTCATTTAACTTGAGGGTCACCAAGTGGATAAAAATCTGATTGAGCTTTGTCAGTATTGATTTGCAAATGGAAAATCATGTTCCACAAATTTGTTAGAATTTTTTGGGGATAATACTGATAAAATTGATAAAGGGAGTTGATGTGTCTAGCATGTATGGTGTTCAGACGCTTTTGATAAGGTCCCCTATAGGGAGTCAGTTCGCAAAGTTAAAGCATATGATCTATTCCTGGGAGAAGCTAACCAATTCTAGGTCATTTGGAAACAATGTTTGCAGTGCCATTAGTTCTAATGCAAAAAACAAGTAGCTAATAGTAATGTGTATTTACTCTTTGGTTGAGTCTGATGACTCACAAGAGACCATTATCTATCTCAGATGTACTAAAACTGGCTATGAAGTGCAGTACATTAAATCTTTGCTGTTTAGCAGGATTAAGCCTCTCCTCTGCTGAAGACTTAGTATTGGCATCCTTAGTATCAGCAACAGAGACTAATACCAAAAAGAAGGTTTTGTGGTAGTGATCTGCCCAAGGCTTCATAGATAGTATGTTACCGGAGATTGTGATCACACACCATTATACTACATGGAACTTTCTGCAAGAATGTTTTCCATAATCTATAGATACACATATTCTTCACATGTGATTCAGAACTCTAGCTCCTTTCTAGCTCCTTCTCCTTAAGTATGTGACTCTGACGTTATCACTGTGTTAACATATTTTCATTAAATCTGCTTTAAATGTATCTCCCAGTGCTTCATAAAAGCTGCAATTGCTGAAATGTTTGTAGCCTCC
>NW_025204041.1:5341-9009 GCF_004010195.1 Chiloscyllium plagiosum
CGGGCATTGGATAGGCATATGGAGGATAGTGGGCTAGTGTAGGTTAGGTGGGCTTGGATCGGCGCAACATCGAGGGCCGAAGGGCCTGTACTGCGCTGTATTCTTCTATGTTCTATGTTCTAGATTGGGAGTCCACTCACTGCTAGATTCATTTAAGATGCATCTGGACAGATGCATGAGTAGGTGGGGAACAGAGGGATACAGATGCTTAGGATTTGGGTGACTGGTTTAGACAGTGGATTTGGATCAGCTCAGGCTTGGAGGGCTGAAGGGCCTGTTCCTTGGCTGTAAATTTTTTTTGTTCTTTGAGTTTAGAAGAGAGGGGTGATATCATTGACTTCTTAAGAGGATTGACAGGGTAAATTTTGAGAGGATGATTCCCCTCATGGGAGAGCCTTGGAGAGAGGACATAGGCTCAGAATAAAAACATGCCAATTTAAGACTGAAACAAGGAGAACTTTCTTCCCTTCCAGAGGGTTGAGAGTCCTTAGAACTCCTTGCCACAGAGAGCTGTGGGGTCAGAGTCCTTGTGGATATAGTTAAGTCTCAGATAGATATATTCTTCATAATAACGGTAGGCCTGTGAACATGAGGAATGTCAAATGGTAGAGTAGGCTTTAGGGGTCAAATAGCCTTTTCCAGCTCCTATTTCTTATGGTATTATTTGCATTGATATCATTTATGACTATCACAAACAATAAAGGATTCAGCACTGATTCCTGTGGTACGCGCTGCACACCAGGCTCCGATAACGCAAACAGACTTCTACCACCATAAGCCAGTGTTGTACCTAACTTACCAAGGTATCTAGATCCCACGAGCTTTTACCTTCTTTATTAGTGTCCCATCTGGGACCTTGTGAAGGGCCTTGCTGAAATCCATATAAACTGATCAACTTCTCTACCTTATCCAAACACATTATCACCTGAACAAAATATTACACTAAATTCTTCAGGCATGACCTCCCTCTGACTATCCCTGATCAAATCTTGCCTCTCTGAATGGAGATTAATTTCTTCATTCACGACTTTCTCCAATAGTCCCCCTACCACTGATATGAGACTCAATGGTTTGTAATTCACTGGTCTATCTTTACCACCCTTTTTGTAAAGTGGAATGACGTTAGCTGTCCTCCAGTATTCCAGTACCTTCCTTGCAGCCAGAGACAATTTAAAATTTGGATCTTTAACTTCCTTCCTCACCTCCCACAGCAGCCTGGGATATAACTCATGCAGACCTAGGATTTGTTCACTTTTAAATCTGCCAAAATCTCCAAACTCTCCTTGCTTTTTAGTTTATTCTGCTCAAGAACTTCACTGTCCATCTTCTTGAATTCTATACTTGAATCCTGTCCCTGAATAAAGAAGTCAGGGTCATAACTGTCATCAGTAAATGGGTAGAATGGATTGATAATATGTGATAGCAGGTTGGCATCTGACTTAATAATGGGGAAGAGTTGCACAAACCAAATCCATGATAAATTTCTCATCACTTTACACTTTACATGATCTTGGACATTGCATGCCTCTATACAGCAAATTAAACTGATAAGAAAAGTGTTTAAACCTTTACTCAATGTCAATATCTTGAAGCAATGTTTAGTTTCTGCCTTTTTGAGATTACTACTTGCATATCAACATTGCTTTGCTTCTTTGCAGCCAATGAAGATGCAACATGACATGTTTGAACAGCATGAGAAAGATGAGAACACTAACAATGAACCTGTCTATGAGGAAGTGCAGGATGTCAGTGTAATGTTGTCAATTAACCAAGATATCGCTCCAGTGGACACCACATCGATGTTGGTGGAACAGTTGAAGTCAAACTCCGTTGCAAACTCAGTTTCAACTTTACCAGCACAGGAAAAATTCTTGCAGGAGCTGAGTTCTGCCATTCACAGAAAGAATGAGCTTCAACATGACTTTACCAATTTATGATAAATAGATATTTCAGCAATTTACTGAGAAAAGGACTTGGGCTTTTCTTCCTGACATGTAATACTGACAATAATGACAATACCACAGCCATGGAGATTAGAAGAATAATCATATCGGATTTGAAACATTAACTCTCCTCTCTCTGCTGATGGCCACAATCTGCTAAGTTTCTCCAGCAATTTCTGTTTTTATATCCTGGAATTAACAGACCAGATTTGCTGAAATTTGACAATAGCAGGGAAGGTCACAAACCCAGGGGCAGTATGAGGAAAACAAAATCAAAATGATGTTCTTGACAAATGATATCTAGACCTCAGGCTCTGGCTATTCATCATTGACGATGTTTATTGTATCATATAAATATATTTGTGTTTTAGCTATGATTTTTAATGATTTGCTTAATAATTCAACAATCTTGTTAAAAGAAGATCCAGAATGTTTCTTGAGGTTTACATGACAGAATTTCTCGTGTAAAACTAAATCTGTCCCTAACCATGAATTCAGTCCCTAACTATTAGCATACTAATTAGCATACATGTGGAAACAATACAAATAATAAGGCTATTATCACAATCTGAAAAACCTTGTACAGTCAGTTATACAAAGGACAGACAGTTACACGTGGTACTGTCAGTTACACATGGTACTGTCAGTTACACATAGTACAATCAGTTACACATAGTCCTATCAGTTACCCATAGTCCTCTCAGTTACCCATAGTGCTGTCAGTTGCGCACAGTGCTGTCAGTTAGACATAGTATTGTCAGTGACACATAGTCCTGTCAATTACACATAGTTTGGTCAGTTACACATCGTACTGTTAGTTACACATAGTACAGTCAGTTACACATAATACAGTCAGTTATGTGTAGTACTGTCAGTTACGCATAATACTGTCAGTTGCACATAGTACTGTTAGTTACACATTTTAATGTCAGTTGCACATAGCACTGTCAGTTACATATAGAACAGTCAGTTAAAAAAAGCACTGTCAGTTACATATAGTACAGTCAGTTACACATAGCATTGACAGTTAGGCATAGTGCTATCAGTTATGTAAATGCCTGTCAATTAGGCATAATCCTGTAACTGATACATAGTCCTGTCAGTTACACACAGTACTGTCATTTATGCACAGTACAGTTAGTTACCCATAGTTCAGTCAATTATGCATAGTACTGTCAGTTATGCGTAGTGCTGTTAGTTACACATAGTACAGTCAGTTACATATAGCATTGACCATTACATATTGTACAATGTGTAACTGACTGTACTATCAGTTATGCATAGTACTGACAGTTACACATTTTATAACGTGGACCTCCAACCGAAGGGAAACGCGGCATCGCTGCGAGCTTCAGGGGTAACTTGTGGTTTTCAGCTCCGCGTTGGACTTTGTTTCTCCCTCCACCACAAAAACACCTTCTGCTGAGTTATACATTGTATTGTCAGTTACGCATAGTCCTGTCATTTCCTCATTGTATGATGCGTAACTGATTGCACTGTCAGTTACGCATAGCATGTCAGTGATACATAGTACTTTCAGTTACATCTAGTGCAGTCAATTACGCATTGTATTGTCAGTTACACAAAGTACTGTCAGTTATGCATAGTATAGTCAGTTGCATATAAAATTGTCAGATACTGAAAGGTACGCATAGTACTGTTAGGGTTAGGGTTACAGTTAGGGTTAGGGCTAGGGTTAGGGTTAGGGGTAGGGTTAGGGTTAGG
>NW_025204042.1:0-2859 GCF_004010195.1 Chiloscyllium plagiosum
AGGCAGTGCTACAGTGCCAAAGGTACTGTACTGAGGCATTCCTGGACTATCAGAGCTGCAGGAACGGGGAAGTGCCGCACTGTCAGAGTGTCAGTACCGAGGGAGTGCTGCCCTGTCAGAGCACCTTCATTGAGGGAGTGCCACACTGTGTCGGTGGACCTGGACTGAGGGAGTGCCACACAGTCGGAGGGTCAGTACTAAGGTAATGCTGTTGTGTCAGAGTGTCTGCTTCACTGTCAGAGTGTCACTACTAAGGGAGTGCTGCACTCTCAGAGGGTCAGCACTTAGGGAATGCTGCTCTGTCAGAGGGTCAGCACTGAAGAAGCTCTGCACCGTCAGAGGGTCAGTACTGCGGGAGCGCTGCACTGTCAGGGGGCCAATACTGAGGGAGTGCTGCACTGTCACAGTATCAGTACTGAGGGAGTGATGTCCTGTCAGAGTGTCAGAACTGAGAGAGTGCTGCTCTGTCAGAGGGTCAGCACTGAAGAAGCTCTGCACCGTTAGCGGGTCAGTACCGGGAGAGTGCTGCACTGTCAGAGGGTCAGGACTGAGAGAATGATGTACTGTCAGAGGGTCAGTACTGTGCATGTGCCTCACTGTCGGACGTTCAGTATAGGGCCACATCCACACTGTCAGAGGGTCAGTACTGAGGGTGTACTGCACTGTCAGAGGGTCAGTAGTGAGGGAGCGCTGCACTGTCAGAGGGTCAGTACTGAGGGAGCCCTGAACTGTCAGATGGTCAGTACTGAGGGAGTGCTGCACTGTCAGAGGATCAGTATGGAGGGAGTGCAGCATAGTCAGAGGGTCCGGATGGAAGGAGTGCTGTGCGGTGAGAGGATCATTACTGATGAAGTGCACACTCTCTGAGGGTCAGTACTCATGGATAGCCTTGCTGTCAGAGTGCCGCACTGTGAGAGGGTTACTACTGAGGGAGCGCTGCACTCTGAATGGGTTAGAACTGAGGGAGCACCGCACTCTCAGTGGATTAGTACTGAGGGATCACTGCGCTGTGAGGGGGTCAGTACTGAGGGAGCACTACGCTATGTGTCGAACAGTCAGTACTGAGGGACTGCTGCATTGCCAGAAGATCAGTCCTGAGGGAGTGGTGTACTCTCAAAAGATCACTACTGAGGGAGCGCTACACGGTAAGTGCGTAAGTTTTGAGGGAGTGTTGTTTCTGAGGTTCAGTCCAGAGGCAGTGCTACAGTGCCAAAGGGTCAGTACTGAGGCATTCCTGGACTATTAGAGCTGCAGGAACGGGGAAGTGCCGCACTGTCAGAGTGTCAGTACCGAGGGAGTGCTGCCCTGTCAGAGCACCTTCATTGAGGGAGTGCCACACTGTGTCGGTGGACCTGGACTGAGGGAGTGCCACACAGTCGGAGGGTCAGTACTAAGGTAATGCTGTTGTGTCAGAGTGTCAATTCTGAGGGAGTGCGGCAGTGTCAAAGGGTCAGTGCTGAGGGAGAATTTCACTGTCATAGGGTCAGGACTGAGGGAGTACTGCACTGTCACAGGGTCAGTTCTGAAGGCATACTGCACTGTCAGAGGGATTGTACTGAGGGAGTGCTGCACTCTCAGAGGGTCAGTATGATGGAGTGCTGCACTGTCGGAGGGTCAGGACTGAGGGGGCGCTGCACTGTCGGACGGTCAGTACCGAGAGAGTGGTGCACTGTCAGAGGGTCAGCACGGAGGGAGTGCTGCCCTGTCAGAGGGTCAGTATTGAGGGAGTGCTGCACTGTCAGAGGGTTAGTACTGAGGGAATGTTGCACTGTCAGATGGTCAGTACTGAGAGAGTGCTGCACTGTCAGTGTGTCAGTTCAGATGGAGTTCGACACTGTCAGAGGGTCAGTACTGAGAGAGCTCGACACAGCCAAAGGATCAGTACTGAGGTATTGCTGCACTGTCAGAGGGTCAGTATTGAGGGCCGGCTGCATTGCCAGAGAGTCAGTACTGAGGGAGTAAAGCATTGTCAGAGTGTCGGGACGGAGGAAGCGCTGAAATGTCAGAGGGTCATTATTGAGCGAGTGCTGCACTGTCAGACGGCCAGTACTGAGGGTGTATTGCACTGTCAGAGTTTCAGGACTGAGGGAGTGCTGCATTGTTAGATGGTCAGTACTGTGGTTTGCTGCATTATCAGAGGGTCAGTACTGAGGGAGCTCAGCTCTGTCAAAGGGTCAGGACTGACAGAGCGCTGCACTATCAGAGGTTCAGTACTGAGGGATTGCTGCACTATTAGAGGGACTGTACTGAGGGAATGCTGCACTATCAGAGGGTCAGTGCAGAGGCAAAGCTGCACTGTCAGAGGGTCAGTACTGAGGGAGTGCAGCACTGTCAGAGGGACAGTACTGAGGTATTGCTGCAGTGTTAGGAATGCTGGACCAAGTGAGTGCTGCACTGTCAGAGGGTCAGTACAGAGTTAGATTCACACTGTCAGAGGATCAGAACTGATGGATGACCGCACGAACAGACAGAGAGTACTGAGGGAGTGCTGCACTGTCAGAGGGTCAGTAATGAACAGGCGCTGCACTGTCAGAAGGTCAGTACTGAGGGAGTGCTGCACTGTCAGAGTGTCTGTACTGAGGGAGGACTACACTGTCAAATGTTCAGTACTGAGGGAGTTCCACACTGTCAAAGAAGCAGTACTGAGGGATTGCTGCACAGTCAGGGAGTCAGTACTGAGGGAGTGCTGCACTGTCAGATGGTCAGTAGGGAGGGAGTGCAGTACTGTCAGAGGTTTAGTCCTCAGTTTGTGCCTCATTGTCAGAGGGTCAGTACTTTGGGTGCGCCACACTGTCGGAGGGTAAGTATAGGGCAATTTCCCAACTGTCAGAGGGACAGAGCTGAGGGAGGGCATCACTG
>NW_025204042.1:6092-9009 GCF_004010195.1 Chiloscyllium plagiosum
CAGGCTACGACTAGTGAGGAAGGGACTGCTGGGGGGGGCACAGGAGGCAGCGCAGAACCCACCCCAGGCACTAGGAAATCAGTCCGACTCGAGATGCGGAAAGGTTGAGAAGAGGGATTGAGAGCTGGGAGGAGTGACAATATTGAACAGCTGAACCCCTTACGAGAGGTGCCGTCTGGGAACGAACGGGCCGGATTCGTAGTACAATCTTTAAATTCTGGGGATATCCGGCAACTCCGTAACGAACTACCCCGTCTACTGGACGACCCCGTCAGTGTGGGAATACAACTGGTCCAATTTCTGGGGCCCAGTATATACACATGGGCTGAACTGCAGGCCATGATGAGAATACTATTTATTTACGATGAAATTGTTATGATCCGGAATAGTGCAATGGCCATTTGGTATAGGGAGCATCAGGACGGCCCTCAGCGTGGAGAGCAGAGGTACCCCTTAGAGGACCCCCGGTAGGATCATAACGACGCGGGGAGACGGGCCAATATGACAGATATCAGAAGCCTTATAATCAGGGGGATCCAAACCTGCGTGCCCAAACAGCGGAATTTAGCGAAAGCATTCGAAGTTGGACAGAAAAAGGATGAATCTCCGAGTGAGTTTTTAGACCGTTTGCGGGAGTCCATGCGAAAGTATTCAGGTTTAGACCCCGATGGGGAAATAGGCAAGGGCATGCTTAAGGTGCACTTTGTGACTAAGTCATGGCCTGACATTCAGAAGAAATTACAGAAAGTGGAGGTTATGGGCTGGAAAGAGGAACGTCGAAGGAAAGTTGGAGAGGGAGAGGAGCTAGTCGGGGCAGAAGTGAGAGAGGAGGATCTTATGGAATTGAGCGGCCTCAGGTGGCCGGATGTTACCATTGCGGGAAACTGGGACACTTCAAAAGGGATTGTCCCGAGTTTAAAAGGGAATAAGAAGGGATGTATGAAATGGAGCGTGAACAAATTGATTAGGGAAGTCAGGGGAGGATCGGAACACGGACCTACCAAGAACCTCTGGTAAATTTACGGGTGGGCCCATTTAGAGAAGATGTTACCTTCTTAGTTGACACAGGCGCCGGCAGGTCCTCAATTCCCCTCCATCCTAGGGGGGGTTGGCTTCCAAGCTAAAACATTAAACATTTCAGGAGTTAAGGGTGGGGTTTTTAGTGCGAAAATATTCGAACCACAACCCTTGCGGCTGGAGGAGGAGGAGCTCCAGGTGGAACTCCTTCACCTCCCCATCTTCCCTATGGGTTGTTGGGACGGGATTTGATAGTCCGTTTCGGATTACGAATAGAAGTGGGAGAAGAGGATGAATTAGCCGTTACCATGTCATACCTTAGTGAGTCCCGATTGACAGAGATAGACCCTAGGGTTTGCGTCGCCAAAGGGAACTGGGGGGGACTCGCAATTCGACCTGTGGAGGTAAAATTAAAGCCCCAGAGCCCCAACGTCAGAGTGCGCCAATACCCCATCTCTTGGGAAGGGAGGCAGGGCCTGAAGACAGTTATGGAAGACCTAATAAAAGATGGATTGGTAGAGCCCTGTATGTCACGATACAATTCCCCCATCCTGCCCGTCCGGAAGTCGGACGGGAGCGACAGAATGGTCCAAGACCTAAGGGATGTAAATAAAATTGTCCAAGTACGGCACCCTGTGGTACCGAACCCATACACTATTCTGGGGCGAATACCCCCGGACCACGGCTGGTTTAGTGTTATAGACCTAAAGGATGCCTTCTGGGCGTGTCCCCTGGACAAGGACAGTAGGGATCTTTTTGCTTTTGAATGGGAGGATCCTGATACTGGCAGAAAACAGCAGTACAGGTGGACAGTGCTCCCCCAAGGATTCACTGAGTCCCCGACTCTGTTCGGGCAGATTCTGGAACAATTATTGGAGGGACTAACCTTGCCCCCGGCCCTTAAGCTTATACAATACGTGGACGATCTCCTTTTATCCGGGCCCACGGAGGAGGACGTCCTACTTGGGACTAATGCCCTGTTAAATTACCTTGCTGAGAAGGGGTTAAGAGTGAGTCAGAAGAAGCTTCAATATGTCGAGGAAGAGGTTAAATACCTGGGACACTTGATAAGCCAGGGACAGAAACGAATAAGTCCGGAAAGAGTGCGGGCAATAATCGAACTAGGCCTCCCAACGACCAAGAGGGAGTTGCGGAAGTTCTTGGGACTCTTAGGCTATTGTCGGTTATGGATAGACGACTATGCCTCCCTTACTAAAGACTTGTACCTAAAACTCATTGAGGAGGCACCCAACAGAATAAAATGGGAGGAGGAGGAGAAAAAGTTAATTGGAATCCTAAAAGAAAAATTGATGACCGCACCTGTTTTAAGCTTGCTGGATTTTAGTAAAACATTTCGTCTCTTTGTGAACTCCAGAAAGGGAACCGCTCTCGGAGTATTGATCCAGGATTGGGGGGGGAAAAAGGAAGCCCGTGGCTTTCCTGTCAAAAATTCTGGATCCAGTCTCCCGAGGGTGGCCGGAGTGTGTCCAAGCGGTGGCAGCCACGGCAAAGCTGGTAGAGGAAAGCAGGAAGTTGACTTTCGGGGCCCCCTTGACAGTCACTACTCCCCACCAGGTTAGAACTATCCTGAATCAGAAGGCCGGGAGGTGGTTGACTGACTCGAGAATTCTGAAATATGAAGCCATATTGTTAGACCGAGAAGACCTCCGAATAGAACTCGGGGGCTGCCAGAACACGGCGGACTTTCTTTGGAAAGGGGAAGGGGAGGAGGAACTGGAACACTGCTGTTCAGACATAATAGAGCACCAGAGTAAAGTGAGGGAAGATCTGAGGGATACCCCCTTACATGCAGGAAGGCGGAGGTACATTGACGGGTCCTCTCGAGTGATAGATGGGAAAAGACATAACGGTTATGCAGTCATTAGTGAGACTGGTTGCG
>NW_025204043.1:0-9009 GCF_004010195.1 Chiloscyllium plagiosum
GAGTAATTGATTTCTCTCTGCTCCTGTAACTTGCCTTTACAACTACCTGGGATTCAGTCACATCATGCATGTCTTGCCCTGAACTCGTCTTTCGACTGCAACCCCCGGTAGGTGGTCTCTTACTCTCTCTCTCTCCTGCTCTATTTGAATATTTTCTCATTCAGCTCCCTCCTTTCATCGATATTGCAGCACTTCAGGAACCTCACTTTGCCAGCTCACTGATCTGTTCGGCAGTTCTGAATTGCGCCTCGTTTATCCCTTCCTTTCTGGAAAAGATCCTCCTCAAAGAGACAAACATCGACACAGAAACACACAAACTAATCTTCCTCTTTTGCCTTTTCCAAAGTACTGAGACAGCCGCGGTCGTTGCATGAAGATAATTTCTCCCAGCCTTTGCCAGACTCCTGTGTGACTTTGTTTTGGCTCCTCTTCACCCGCTCCCCTCCCCAGATCTGTTGCTTTTCTCACAGGACCCTGAGATTCCAAATCGTTTTCTTCGTTTCATCTATTAAAGTTGTTCTTTAATCCACCTGAAATGTAATTACTCAGACCTTGGCTCTCCAACTAAAGGTGTCATCTTAGACATGGCTCTCATTTCGCTCTTTAACCACCACCCCAAAAATGTCCTTCACCTCCGGCTCTGTCCCACGACGATTCTCGATCCTGTCCCACAAAGGTTTCTTGATCTAGCCGCTGCTGATTCTGGATCTGAATTGTGGACGTGGGTTCACTGAGTTGGCGGATCCGCCCAACTATGTGTTTGTCTCCTGATATGCCTCCACCTTCAATTTCACTGCCGACTGTCCTCAAATCTCGCTGCCTGACAGACTTCAGCCTTCCTTTGTGAAGGAAATAAAGGCACTCCTTCCTTTCCGCGTCTACTCGCTTCAAAGTGCCAGCTCCGAGAGCTCTATCCTGTTTACTCTGTCAATTGGTGGATTCTAACATGATATTATAGTCAGAGGCAGTTTACTGAGAAAAAACAGGGCAACGGGTCTATCCTCCACCCACACACTGGGATTAGGACTCCAACAGACTGCTGCCTCCCTGAGCTTCATTTGAGTCACATATTACTGCACTTTACAGTCTCATTGGTTGCGCAGGTTTCTCTGGTATCATAATGTGGTAGCATAGTGTGCAATGAGTACACAGTTTGCAAAGTCCTTAACATATGTCTGCTTAATGTGTTGTATTCTCCTATCCTGATGGACTTTCCTCAGCCCTGACTCCCTTGTTGTCCTGATAATGGAGCCCCTAAAGTTGTGCATTCCACAACAGTTGGCATCCTGAGTGTTTTAGACAGCACCCCACCCTACTCATAATGAAGACCATAAGACAGAGGAGCAGAAGTCGACATCCAACCCATCTACTCTGCGATTCAACGAGATTATAGCTGATGTGATAATCCTCAACTCCACTTTCCTTTTCGAGTCATACAGCATGGAAATTTGGTCCAACTCGAATTTGCTGACTAGATATCCAAAATTCATCTAGTCCCATCGCCAGCAATAGGCCCATATCCTTCTAAACCCTTTCTATTCATATACCCTTCCATTTTAACTGTTGTATTTGTACCAGCCTTCACTACTTGATCTGGCAGCTTATTCCATATACGGACCATTCTCTGCATGAAAAAGTTGCCTCTTAGGTTCCTTTTAAATCTTTCCCCTTCCACCTTCAACCTATATCCTCTAGTTTTAGACTCCCCTACCCTGGGTAAAATTCATCTTGTTCATGTCCCTCATGATTTTCTAAACCTCAATAAGGTCAAGGCTCAGCCACCGATGCTCCGGGGAAAATAGCCCCAGCCTGTTCAGCCCCTCCCTATAGCTCAAACCCTCCAACACTGGCAACATCCTGGTAAATCTTTTCTGAACCCTTTCAAGTTTCACAACATCCTTACTATAGCAAGGAAAATAGAATTGAACACAGTATTCCAAAAGTGGCCTAACCAATGTCCTGTAGAGCTGCAACATGACCTCTCAATTTCTATACTCAGAGCCCTGGTCAATAAAGGCAAGCATGCCAAGCACCCTCTTCACTATTTGCTCTGCCTGCATCTCTACTTTCAAAGAAATATGAGCCTGCACTCCAAGGTTTCTTTGTTGAGCTTATCACTACATGTATAAGTCCTGTACTGATTGCATTTCCAAAATGCAACGCCTCATATTTATTTAAATTAAATTCCATATGCCACTCCTTGGCCGATCAGCCTATCTGATCAAGGTCCTATTGTACTCTGAGGTAATCTTCTTTGCTGCCCACTACACCATAAATTTTGGTGTCATCTGCAAATGTAGATGTACCTGCTAGAGAAGGTGCAAAACTTGACTTAGTCTTGGGAAGTAGGGCAGAGCAGGTGACTGAGGTGTAAGTGGGGGAGCACTTTGGGGCCAGCGACCATAATTCTATTAGTTTTAAAAAAGTGGTGGAAAGGATAGACCAGATCTAAAAGTTGAAGTTCTAAATTGGAGAAAGGCCAATTTTGACGGTATTAGGCAAGAACTTTCAAAAGCTGACTGGGGACAGATGTTCGCAAGTAAAGGGATGGCTGGAAGATGGGAAGCCTTCAGAAATGAGATACCAAGATCCAGAGATAGTATATTCTTGTTAGGGTGAAAGGAAAGGCTGGTAGGTGTTGGGAATGCTGGATGACTAAAGAAATTGAGGGTTTGTTTCTGAAAAAGAAGGAAGCATATGTCAGGTATAGACAGGATAGATCAAATGAATCCTTAGAAGAGTATAAAGGCAGTAGAAGTATACTTAAGAGGGAAATCAGGGGGCAAAAAGGGGACATGAGATAGCTTTGGCAAATAGTTAAGGAGAATCCAAAGGGTATTTACAAATACATTAAGAACAAAAGGGTAACTAGGGAGAGAATAGGGCCCCTCAAAGCGCAGCAAGGCAGCCTTTGTGTGGAACCGCAGGAAATGGGGGAGATACTAAACGAGTATTTTGCATCAGTATTTACTGTGGAAAAGGACATGTAAAATATGGAAGCTCAGGAAGCAGATGGTGACATCTTGAAAATTGTCCATATTACAGAGGAGGAAGTGCTGGATGTCTTGAAACGCATAAGAGTGGATAAATCCTCAGGACCTGATTAAGTGTAACCTAGAACTCTGTGGGAAGCTGGGGAAGTGATTGCTGGGCCTCTTACTGAGATATTAATATTATCAATACTCACAGTGAGGTGCCGGAAGAGTGGAGGATGGCCAATGTGGTGCCACTGTTTAAGAAGGGTGGTAAGGACAAGCCAGGGAACTGTAGGCCAGTGATCCTGACATCAGTGGTGAGCAAGTTGTTAGAGGGAATCCTGAGGGACAGGATGTACATGTATTTGGAAAGGGAAGGGCTGATTAGGGATAGTCAACATGGCTTTGTGCATGGGAAATCAAAGTTTTTGAGGAAGTAACAAAGAGGATTGATGAGGACAGAGCAGTTGATGTGATCTATATGAAATTTGATAAGGTGTTTGACAAGATTCCCCATGGGAGACTGGTTTGCAAGTTAGATCTCATGGAATACAGGGAGAATTAGCCATTTGGATACAGAACTGGCTCAAAGGTAGAAAACAGAGGGTGGTGGTGGAGGGTTATTTTTGAGACTGGAGGCCTGTGACCCGTGGAATACCACAAGGATTGGTGCTGGCAGGTGGGACTAGATTGGGTTGGGATATCTGGTTGGCATGGACAAGTTGGACCAAAGGGTCTGTTTCTGTGCTGTACGTCTCTATGACTCTATGAGTCTACTGAACATACTTCCTATATTCTCATCCAAACAATTTATATAAATGTTGAAAAGCAGCCAACCATCATCTATCCTTGTGGCAAACCGTTGATCACAGCCTCCAGTCTGAAATGCAACCTTCCACCACCATCCTCTGTATCCTACCTTCGAGCCAGTTCTGTATCCAAATGGCTAGTTTTCCCTGTGTTCCATGTGATCTAACCTTGTTAACCAGTCTACCACATGGAGCTTTGTCAATGCCTTACCAACGTCCATATAGATTACTTACACCACTCTTCGTTCATCAATTCAATTTGTTACTTCTTTACAAAACTCAATCAAGTTAGTGATACATGATTTCCCATACATAAAGCCATATTGACTATCCCTAATCAGTCCTTGCCTTTCCAAATGCATGTAAATCTGTCCCTCAGGATCCCTTCCAATAACTTGCTCACCAGTGATGTCAAGTTCACCAGTCTATCGCTCCCTTTACCACCTTTCTTAAATAGTGGCATGATGTTAGCTAACCTCCAGTCTTCCAGCATCTCACCTGTGGTTATCGATGATAGAAACATCTCATCAAGGGCCAAGCAATTACTTCCCTTGCTTCCCACAGAGTTTTAGAGTAACCTGATTAGGTACTGAGGATTTATCCACCTTTCTGCATTTTAAGACCTCCAGCATGTCCTCCTCTGTAATATGGACATTTATCAAGATGTTGCTATGTTATTTCCCCAAGTTCTCTAGCTTCCATATACAATATTCAAAAAGGGAGGTAGACAGAAACCAGGGAATTATACACCAATTACCCAAACATTAGTAGTGGGGAATATTCTCAAATCCATTATACAGGAGTTTATAGGAGAGCATTTAGAAAATGGCAGGATCAGACAGAGTCAGCATGGATTTATGAAGGAGAAATCATGCTTGACAAATCTGTTGGAAATCTATGTCAGGAGTGTGGTGCTGGAAAAGCACAGCAGGTCAGCCAAATCTGAGGAGCAGGAAATCGACATTTTGGTCAAAAACCCTTCATCAGGAAGGACTTTTGCCTGAAACATCGATTTTCTGCTCCTCGGATGCAGCCTGACCTTCTGTGCTTTTCCAGCACCACACTCTCAATTCTAATCTCCAGCATCTGCAGTACTCACTTTCGCTCTGTTGGAATTCTATGACAATGTGTCTAGTAGAGTCGACAAGGGGGAACCAGTCAATGTGTATATTTGGACTTTCAGAAAGTGTTTGACAAAGTCCCGCATTAGAGATTATTGTGCAAGATTGAGGTTCATGAGATTGAGGAAGTGTGTTGAGATGGATAGGAAACTGATTGGCAGAGAGGAGACAAAGAGTAGGAATTAATGGGCCTTTTTCAAATTGGCGGGCAGTGACTAGTGGAGTGCCATAAGGATTGGTATTGGGATGCCAGCTCTCTATATATATAATATCACAATATATATTAAAATGTTTGGAACAAAATGTAACATCTCAAAGTTTGCAGATGACACCAAGTTGGGTGAGCGGATGAACTATGATGAGGATGCAGAGATCCTTCAGCATGGTCTGGACAAGTTGAGTGAGAGGGCAAATCAATGGCAGATGCAATATAATTTGGAAAAAAATGAGATTATTCACTTTGGAAGCAAAAACAAGAAGGCAGATTATTACCTGAATGGCTGTAAATTGGGAGAGGGGAGCATGCAGCGGGTCCTGGGTGTACTTGTACACCAGTCACTGAAAGGTGCAGCAAGCGGTAAAGATGGCATATGGTATGTTGACCTTCATTGTAAGAGGTTAGTAATGCAGGAGCAGGGATGTGTTGCTGCTTTTATACCGGGCCTTGGTGGGGCCACACCTAGAATGTTGTGTGCAGTTTTGGTTTCCTTTCCTGAGGAAGGATGCCCTTGTTCTCGAGGGAGTGCAGCGAAGATTTTCCAAGCTGATTCCAGGGATGGTGGAATACTGAGAGACTGACGTATGAGGAGAGATTAACGAGGCTTTAATAATCTGTGCTGGACTTCTGATGAATGAGCGGGGGGATCTCATAGAGACTTATAAAATTCTAATAGGACTGGACAAGGTAGATACAAGGAAGATGTACCCAGTAGTGGGTGCATCCAGAATCAGGGGTCACAGTCTGAGAATTCAGGGTGAACCATTTAGGAAGGAGATGAGGCATTTCTTCACCCAAAGAGTGGTGAGCCTGTAGAGTTCATTATTACAGGAAGTAGTTGATGCAAAAATATTGAATGTATTCAAGAGGTGGCGAGATTTAGCACGTAGGACAAATGGGAGAAAGCAGGATTAGTTGGATGATTTGCTATTGAGTTGGATGATCTGTCATGATCGTGATGAATGGTTGGAGCATGCTCAAAGGCCCAAAAGCCTCCCCTTGCTCCCATCTTCCATGTTTCTATTTTTCTCCACAGTAAACACTGCATCCAGCATTCCCTATACCTACCAGCCTTTCCTTTCACCCTAACAGGAATATACTTTCTCTGGATTCTCGTTATCTCATTTCTGAAGGCTTCCCACTTTCCTGCCTGAACTCCAATTGTTAATCCTGACTTGGGGAAGACTTGCTCACCAATCTCTCTTAAGATAGTTAGCTTGGCTGTGATAAGTTTTCAAAAATATTTCAAAAAATAATGAAAGGGCCATTACTAGCAGGAAGTCTTTTTATGAATTAAGGGAAAAGCTGGGCTCACATTTACTATCTGTTGGCATTGCATGCAGACCTGACAGAGTCTAGCTGATCTAATACAATGTCATTATAGGTGTTGAATTGTTAGGAAACATTTGTTAGGCTAACACAACTAAATGCATAGAGCTCTGGGAAGCTTGACCTAAAAATGCTAGGTGCTGCATTTAGAACTTTCAGCTTTGGATAAAACATTGACTTAGACTGCTAAATGTTTGCAACACCAAATGCTAACCTTTGCATCAGTAACAAACGTGTAAAGTCCGGGTCTTGTGCAAATGTTACACAACTGTCTAAACAATGGCCAAGTTGTTTCCATCTTGCAGTTTAATATTGTTCTGCTCAAAATTTAATAAAACTTGCAGAAGGTTAACATTTTTCCCTGACCAATAGTTGCTTGGTGAAACCGGGGACAGGTGAGGAGAGTGGGCCTCCCTTCTATTACATGAACCAGATGGAGAAGACAGAATATGAACATGCATGTTGAGTGGAATGGAACCCAGTTTCCATGAGTGTAAACTGGTGAGTTGCTGTTGGAGCCTTTCTGCTCTAGGGAGGGGTGCTTGGGGTGAAAATAAGCCAATCATGGACTGTTACTATTAGAGAAATCGACCAGTCATGGATTGACATTGTGGACATTCACTGGCATGAGCATTATTGAACTGTTTGATTATTATGTCAATGGAAACAAAATAATAAAATGTAGATGCTTGGACAAAACCTTGAATTTGGACCATTCATATCCAAAATGGATCTCTGATCTCAAATAATAGAATGGTTTACAGAACGAACAATTGGCAATGTAGCAAGATAGAGTCAAAGGGTTAAATGGCCTTCCTCCTTGTTTGCAAAACAAAGAAAGAACTCTGCCCTGAATCTCTCCAACAGATAGAGAAGTGGTATGGTACTTTTATCTACAGAACTAAGCAATATCTTCAATACTTAAGGTCAGCTACAACAGTGATGGAAGCAAAACAAGGAACCCACTGTTACGAGGAGTAAGACACTATAGACTCATTACTGGAAACTTCTAATTTACAATTTCTTTAATGAGTCAAAAGGAAACATCGAGATCCAAGATGGTGGTGATCTGATAGATCTGCTGTGCTGGGGCTCTGCACCAAAACTCAAGTAAGGTGGGTTTTCACCCGCCATCTGCCCTCGCTAGTCATGCATAAAAACAAATTCGGCAAAATACCACATAAAATACCTAGGAACAAATTTACGTTTGATCCGGTAGAGTGGTCGTATCTTTTTGATGTCCAGGAACGCTTTGGTCTGGGGGGACATTCGCTAGGAGAGTGGCAATGCTACATGATGATTCCAAGGAGGCGGTTCTTACGAATGGCATTAAATCAGATAGTTTTAGCATCGGGAGAGGCAGCCGATAAGGGTGTCCTCTCTCATCATTGTTATTTACCTTAGTAATTTAACCACTGGCAGAGGCCATTCGGGAGGACCCTGAAATAGTGGCACCAAAGATAGGAATGGGAGAGCTCTCTATGCAGATGATGTCCTTCTATTTTTGACTAACCCAGAAATGTCGGTACCCGAGCTAATACAAAAACTTAAATTATCGGGCATCATCTCAGGATATAAAATAAATTTTACAAAGTCAGGAGCCATGCCATTGGGGCGGCTTGGTGAGAGTGCCCAACCTGGAGGATGGAACACAGTTTCCCTTTTAATGGTCGCAAAAAGGTTTTCTTTATTTGGGTATTTTTATTACTCCCGGTTTCCATCAGCTGTACAGAGCTAACTTTGTGCAGTCGTTTGATAGGATAAAACAGGATCTGCAGTGGTGGGAGGGATTACCAATATCATGGCTCAGCTGAATAGTCTTGACTAAAATGAATGCTCTTCCTTGGTACTATATTCTATGAGAATGCTCCCGCTGTTGCTGCCCAGACAGGTGCTGCAGAGGTTCAATGGCTGGCTTGTGTCCTTCATTTGGTGTCATAGGTGCCGTCCCAGTAAATTCACTAAGTAACAGCTCCTCCCAGATTTGAAATGATACCAAATAGATGCCCTATTGTCATATGTGGGTGACCGTGTGCGCAAAGATCTGGGGTCGATATCGCTTGACATCAAGGATTCTCAAGCAAGCTATCCCCCAAAAGAAGGGATACCGGATCTGCCTTAATCTCGATTCCCAGAGTCCCCTCCAACTCACTAACTATGGCACCCCAGTATCCACGAATGCTGTAACATGACCATAAACAATGTGTAAGGGTGCCTGCGTTAATTTTACATTTAGGACATCCTGGAGATGCTCCTTTCTTGAATTTTGCTAACTGTTCTGCAGCTATACGTGCCCTGTGATGCATTTTCAATTGTATAGTTTGCGCTTTATTGCATATCGAAATGCATATAGGTGTCATGTGTGAATGTGTGGGAGGTGTAATTGTGATTAAATTTGGGAGATGAAAAATTAACATTTGTTCTTTCTCTTTTAAAAATGAATACAAAAAGACCAGTCCTGTCCCTAATCTCAAGAGTCACAGCACAAGAGCTTTAAAATCTTTTAATGACACACCCTGTCCTGTGTGATCTATATGGACTTCAGTAAAGCGTTCGAC